>NC_056727.1:688261645-688319145 GCF_019279795.1 Protopterus annectens
GGTGGCATGCACTGTGGTGGCAGGACAGGTAGCTTTCATCCTTCTAAGTTGGGAACTGCTGATTGAGAGCCCAGTGTCTGTTATTCTTAAAGTGTATTAGTTCTGGTTTAAGCACTTGGGCTTCAGGCCAGTTATTTTACATTAAGAAGGTTCGTGGTCTGCACTCTTGTGGGAGAAGAGGATGGACTCTGCCCTTCTGAGCTGGGAATTTCTGGTTAAAGGTTTATAGTGCCTGAATATCTGAACTGTATCTTACTGAAATTGGTACACCTCGTTTGCTGTAGCATAGACTAGATCCAGGCCTGTTGATTCTAGCTTTGTTTATATGCTTGTTGTTTGCTTGTTATTTCCCTGGAACGCTAATTCCACCTAATACGCGGCTTCTCAGCGCTTCTGTGGATCACTAGTGATATCTGCATTGCTTACTGTACTTATTTCCTTGTTTCACTTGAAAGAAAGTTACTGTTTGTCGTTTTTGCAATTAAGTTACCTGTAACACATTGCACTTAAGTTACCTGGCACTTGCTCACTAAAGCAATTATATAAGTCAGCACTAAAAAATAAAAGCACTACACCCTCACTCCCCACTGGCCCTTGTTTTCAATTATTAAGGAATTCCCAATATTATTCTAGCATGTCCAAAGGTCAGTTGTCAATCTCCTCTCCGGTCCAGCTGGTGAATCTGGGAATCTTGAGGCAATGTTACAACTGCCTCATGTACACAGACAACCCTCTCCTCCTCCCAACAAATTCCAACACATGTGAGAGATGCAACCATATAGCCAAACTGGAGGCTAAGCTCTCTCAACTCAGTACTGGCATAACCAGTCAGGAGGAGAAGGAAACCACACTCACTACAATTCCAGTCTCACATAGACCTACCACGACAGCAAACCAAACACATAATCACATTAAAACATACTCGGAGGCTCTAAATAAAGAACTGCCTAAGCAGCAGAGACCTCCAAAGCAGACACCCAAGCAATCGCTACCCCAAAACAAAACACGTGCAACACATATCTCACAAAGCCAGTGTGCCGAACAGTCACAGCCCTTAAGACTAAACAACACACCTGATACACTTGTAATAGGTGACTATCGTCAGGCACACTGACGTCCCACTCACCAGGCTGAACAAGGAGAGGGTCACGGTGAGCAGCCTGTCGGGCGCTAGGATCCACCACATAACACAAGCACTCAGGTCATTCCAAGGCAAGTACAAATATGACACAGTCACTGCCCATGCTGGTGTGAATGACCTGAGACGTACCTCCCTGTACTACATGAAGAGAGACATAAAGGAGCTCTCTGAGCATGTAGCCCAGGCCAGTATGACCCTGACCTTGAGTAGCATCTTGCCCTCACCAAGAATGATGCCACAATATGAAGACAAGATGATCAATTTCAACAATTGGCTTAAGTACTGGTGTCTTTCAAAGGGGATCCAATGCCTGTCAGCTTGGGATGATATGCTCGACAAGCCACGATGCTTCGCTAGGGACGGCTTGCACCTGTCACCCCTGGGCTTTCGGATATTGGCAAAGGCTCTTGCTACCCCCATATTGCCTTTTTTAGGCAAGGCTCAAAAGACAAACCCACCTCCATAGGTACCACAAGGGATAAGAAACTAAGAGTAATGCTACTCAGCGCCAGAAGTCTAAACCTCAAGTTGCACACACTCGAAACTCTCCTTAGCATGGAGAACATCGATATCTGTGCAGTAACAGAAACCTGGTTCAGGGCTCCCGAGAGCACCCCAGCACTACCAGGTTATACCTCATACCATGCTTTTCGGCCCCAAAACTTGGACCGAACCACAAAAGGAGGGGGAGTATCGATATTCAAAGATACCCACACCTCCAGGTTGGTGGAAAAGCACGAATCAGAGACTATTCATGTGCAACTAACAGTGGGTAAAACTGCCTTCCAGTTTATAGCCTGCTACAGACCACCCTCCCAAACCCAGGAACCCCACTCGGCCTTCCTGAGAACACTGGAAAATATGAAGGTCTCTCCAAACACCATTATATTGGGCGACTTCAACTACCCAAACATAGACTGGGAGCATTACTCTAGCTCCAACACCCTAGCCCAAAGGTTCCTAGAATTTATAAACTCAAATGCTATGGAACAACTTGTTACCACTCCCACAAGAGGGGAAAACATACTGGACCTGATCATCACCAACATGGGGACTCTATGCTCCAGACCAGAAGTGTATCCCTCATTGGTAAGATCAGACCATAAACTAATCTCACTGGATATTCACATCCCGACCCCACCCCCTGCCCAGAAAACCACAGTGAAAAACTTCTCTAAAGCAAATTTCACACTCCTCAAAACCGAGGTGGAATTCCTTCAAAGCCCCCGGGCCTGTGGAAAATACGGCCCAGACCGCAGAATCCTTTATAAACGCATTCTATGAACACCTTCAGGAATGCATGGATCATGCGATCCCAAATAAAACCAAAACCCAATCCTCCAAAGGCAGACGTCCTGTCTGGTGGACCCCAGCCATAAACAAACTATACAATAGAAGGAGGAAGCTACTAAATGATAGAGCAAAATCCCAAAAAGGGAAGGCATCACTGATCAGTATTAGCAAAAACCACGGAACTCATAAAATTGTCTAAGGCCAGCTTCGAGAGAAAAATTGCACAGGACACTAAGGATAATCACAAGGCTTTCTTTAGTTATGTTAGGAACCTGGGTGGTAATTCCCAGATATGCTCAGAATTAGTCCAAAATGACAAAAAATACACTGAACCCACAGACATTGCCAAAATCCTAGCTGACAGGTTCAGTGCTAACTTCTCCCCTCCTCCCCACCAAAAGGGCAAATATCTATCCCAGCAGAGTGCTGCCCCCCTGACATCTCAGATGCTCAGGTAAGAGCCGCCCTCTCCAAAGCAAAAAACACAGCATCAATGGGACCAGACGGTGTCCCGGGTTGCGTCCTTCATGAACTCCAAGAAGAGCTAAACCCAAACATAAAACTACTGTTCAATCTCAGCCTTACTACAGGATATGTACATACACATTTATAGATATATATATATATATATATATATATATATATATATATATATATATACACACATACACACACACACACACACACACATATATATATATATATATATATATATGCACACACACGCACACATCCATATATATATATATATACACACATCTCTCTATATATATATATATATATATATATATATATATATATATATACACATATACACATCTATATATATATATATATATATATATATATATATATATATATATAGATGTACATATATATATATACACATCTATATATATATATATATATATATATATATATATGGGTCTACTTCTAATGACCGAACGCATTCGCCGACAGTGAAATCACCGACGCCAGAAACCCGACAACACACAAACCCGACAACGCTAAACACCGAACACCATAACACCGACACTACACGTAAACAACACAGTACACTACAACACATATTCACTAGCCCTAACCCAAACCCTAACCCTAAGGTCCGACACTACCAAGACACTCTCCCTACCTGCACCCTAACCCTAACTCACTTACACACCCAACCCCAAGCTCCGACACTACCGACACTCTCCCTACCTGCACCCTAACCCTAACTCACTTACACACCAACCCCAAGCTCCGACACTAAGCACACTCTCCCTACCTGCACCCTAACCCTAACTCACTTACACACCCCGAACCCCAAGCTCCGACACTACCGCACACTCACCTATCACACACCCTAACCCTGCATCCCTGAGTATTGCACACTTACCTGTCCGCTCCCTACTCCTAAATCCCTCACTATCGATACTTACCAGGTCGCTACACATTCCCTTGTCGGTCTTCCGTCTGTCGGGATTCGAGCGTGTCGGTCAACTGCGTTGTCGGGTTTCTGGCGTCGGTGATTTCACTGTCGGCGAATCGGCGTTTCGGTCATTAGAAGGAGACCCATATATATATATACATATATATATATATATATATATATATATATACACACACACACACACACACACACACACACACACACACATAATTTTTTTATTCAAGAAGAGTTGTTGAACCAAGCCTCTGTGGAGAAAGGATTTTGGGGCAAGGGTTTGGAAAATAGATAGTGCACTAGCAGCTTATATTTAAGAGTGCAGCTGTCAGCATATTGTACTATGACGACCTCTTTGGCTGCTGTGTTTAGGTCATTAAACAGTAGTATTCCAAGGATGAAGCCTTGTGCGACTCTAGAAAGATATCGGAAAAAGAGAGGAGCAATCATCTTGCCATTTCACTGCTTGCACCCCATTTATGAGTGTGATACCCACAGGGAGACAGTTTAGCTAGGAAATTTTAATGACGGACTCTGTCAAATGTATTCAGATGAAAGTTGGGTTGCTGTCTTAAGGGTGCATAGGCATTTTTGTAATTGTAGACGCTGGCACTTGAGTGAGTGTGAAGGTCTGCTGTGACCAATGATATGGGTTGGGATGGCTGGACACGTTATTAATTCTCTTTTGTAGAAGGGAAGTTACTGTATAAAACACTGAGTTATCTGAAGCAGTGATTTGGAAGTTCTTGCACATGCAGTAAATTCTGAAGAAAACACCCTCTCTCTCTAAAAGATAACATTTCAGACCCTATAAATTTTTTTAGCAAGTAAGTCTTCAAAAAACTACATTACTATTTAGGATCTGGAGAGCTCACAGCCTTCTGACCTTACCAACAACAATGCTCTACCTGCTAAGCTGTTGACAGTACACCAAACACACATACACCAGGACACAAACCTGTAAAACCATACCCAGACATTTAAAGTATGCTAGTTACTAGGTTCCTTAACTATGAAAAAGACATGCAGTGCTTTTCCGACAGATATAGTTGGATTTTCATAACTTATAAAAACAAACTTTGTAACTTTCTATACATATACAGATGCACACAAATTCAGTTATGCCATGCTCTACAAGAACAGCTCATTATTTTTTCTTCAGAATCTCTTACAATTGAGGGTATACACATCAGGGTCTGTCAGAATACTAAACACCAAAGTTCAAATCTGGGAAGCTGGAAAGCCTGGTATACAGTCAATACTGCTCCTGATCAGATCGGAAACAACCAGGGAGGAGGGCAAAAACACTATATAGAGGAGAGAAAATATAACTTTTGAGCAGCAAACTTGGAAGCACAAAAATTAAGTCTCGGTACGAGTATGGATGCAGTAAATACATCTGGTGACACTGGGTAATATTAACACACTAAAAAACACTGCAAACAAAATATTACTCTCTCTACTTGCCAAAACAAAATGCATACAGCCATGCCTAAACATTTAGCACTGAGGAGGCAAAGTAAGCATTTAAAAACTTCTGCCCTCATAGCACTGGTACTCGTATGTGAAACATTTCACAGGCAGAAGTTATAATTCAATACTATGCATAGACTGATAAACCAATGCAGGCAAATTAAATTTTTGGGCTAAAGCACTCTGGGAGAAAACAAATGAATTCAAGCCTCAGCCACTACATATACAGTACGGTAACTGCTCCTTTAAGGGAGGCATCTCAAAGTCACCTCATCCAAAGCAGCAGCTTAAGATCATACTCAAGGCCAGACACTATAGAAAACAAAAAACTGGCACTGGTGAGTGTGGGGTTTTATTTATTTTGAGGGGAAGGGGATACACATACAAAATGGAGTGGAACCTGGCAGTTAAAAGCCATGGGCAAGGTTTTGCTCTTCAAGCTCAAATAAAGAAAAGAAAACAAAACAGAGAAACAATAGTAAGACGCCATAAAGTAAAAGTAGGCCAACACGGTTTTAAAATTCCTCCCACAAAATTGAGTGCTACTTAAAACAAAGTAATGAAGAATTATGAAGAGGTGGAGTGAGGTGTCTGTATAAGGAAGTAGTGGTAATACAAATGTATGAATGGTTAGGTAGGGTCCTGAGAGGGGCAGGACTTTCTGTTGAGTAGGTGCAATCTTAGCTCATTTCTAAAATGATTGAAATGAGAGATGGCTCTTATGTGTGAAGAGAGTTTATTTCAGGCTTGGTCTACAGTGCATTTATATAGGAGTTTTCCAGCATTTTTGTTAGGTTTGTAAATATCAAGGAGTTGCTGATTAGATGTACGGAGAGGACAAGTTGGGGTATAAGAGGATACAAGGGAGGAGACGGATGGGCAGGAAGATGGTTTGTATAGTACAGAGTGTATGATTTGAAATTGTAATAGTAGGAGCTGTTGTGGGGAGTTCCAGCCATTGAAGAGAGTTGAGGGCAAGACAGTGATGAGAGTTATAAGCACTGTAAAGGCTGCCAGCCTAGCCAGATAGAATTTTATAGATAATTCTGTCAGCTGTAAATATTAAAGTACACCACAGGCTTGTTGTCTTAAATGGTAAATATAGTGTGACATGTGGAACTGGAAAAAAAATGTAACAGTGCACTCTACTGACCAAGTGAAGGATGTTGTGACCCTTTGATGTAAACATGGCTCCGGCCAGACTAGATGAAGAAATTCTTTCTATTTTTTAACCAAGAGTTAAATCGCTAGATTTAAACATGCAAATTTATTTTTATTGCTATGTTTCCTGACCAGCTGCAAGATAACAAAAAGAGATGTTAAAAATGTAAATGTTGAGTTTCTGTTAGCTTGGGAACCCAGGGAAGTGTGAAGAATGATGTAATGTGAACCGGGAATGTGATTTTAAAAACAGAGAGAATCAGAGAGCATTAAGCATTTTTTGTCTTGACTATCCAACTCATCAGCACTGTCTTGCTCTATATGTAAGTTTATCTTAGACTTGTCTTTTTTCTTAGAAATAGCTAGAAACTAGAAAGATTAGACTGTGTTTTTCTCTGATGTCAGAACTGTACTACTGAATTATTTTAAGTATTTCTCTGTGATCTCTGAACTCTTGACTAGCATTGTGTAGTAAAAAGTATTGTCTTGTGTTTTTATTTATTATTAAATATTTTTAAACCCTTTTAACTGTGGCTGTTTTGTGTAGAAATCATTTAAGCTCTAGAGTACATTGCATGTATATAGTGATCCTGTATCAAGTCACTCTAATAAGCCTTGACTGTTTAGTCACACTTACCAGTTGGATAATAATATTGAGCAGTAATAATTGGACACCCTTTTAAGGGCCTTTGAACAGCTGATAAATATTAGTGGGTGGTGGCAGCTGATACTACCATATAGTCTAGAAAAAGGAGTGTATGTGTGGTTTATTTATTTTATTTAGTTATTGCAGTTGGTTTACCAGGATAGTCCATTGGGCCGTAAAGAACCCGTTTTCAATGGAGTCCTGGGGAGAAAAGCTCCAAAAACAAAATATACATTCAACATTTGACAGTGACAATATAGGTACAGACAGTTATTAATAGTATGAAGGCAGACTAAGAGTAAAACTTATCAATTATGGAATATCAGTAATAACAGTAAATACTTTGAGAAGAGACATACTAGTTAGTAGAACAAATGTAAACATTAATACAGATTGGAGAACAAACAAAGTAAACTAATTAAAGTAAGATATTGTACAGAATGATATTAGGTAATGTTAGTTATGAGGGGTGGGAGCAAGAGCATTCCCACTGTGATGCTAGATGTAAGAAAAGTGACTTTTTGAACATAGAGTGGTTCGAGGTGGTGCGGATGAGTGGAGGTAGGGAGTTCCAGAGACGAGCGAGGCTGAAGGAAAGAAGGTTTTTGCCTGGGGGATGAGTAGGTTTGTGCACTTCTAGTAGATTTTGATTATTTGACCTTAGAACTCTGTTAGGTAGGTGCATTTTAAAGGCAGAGGAAAGGGAGGGACAGAGGGAGGGGTTTAGAATAAGCTTATGGGCTAGAGTTAGTTGAGTATAAGTTAGTTGATTGGGAAGTTCTAGCCATTTTAGTTTATGGAGGGATAAACAGTGGTGAGTGGAGGACTTATGGCTGGTGGCGAATTTTGCGATTTTGTTATAGCAGGAGCTAAGCTGTTTTTTAATAAGGGACTGGAGATTAGCTAGTAGTGGGGTGCCATAGAGAAGGGAGGGGATAAGGAAGGAAGTAGAGAGGGTACTTTTAGTAGTAGCTGTGAGGTAGGCATTCTGTCTATAGAGCATGCCAAGTTTTTGATGAGTTTTTTTGATGTTTATTTGCAGGTGGGAGTTAAATTTAAGTTGGTTGTCTATTAAGACCCCAAGTAGTTTGGTCTCTGACACTATTTCAAGAGGTGAGTTGTTTTGACTAGTAACTAAGAATGTATTCATGTTGGGAGGGGTGATTTTAGAAGGAGTAAATAACATTAGTTTGGTCTTGGTAGCATTGAGAGCTAGATGATTACTTAGCATCCATTGCTCTGTGGAAGAGAAGGCATCTTGAGTGAGTTTTTGTAGTGTAGTGATTGAAGAGGCAGAACAGATGATAGTAGAATCATCTGCGTATTGGATGATGCTGGAGAGTGGGATTGATTTGTGGAAGTCGTTAATAAAAATATTGAAGAGAAGAGGACCCAGTATGGAGCCTTGTGGGACTCCTGTAGGGGTACTAAGGAAAGAGGAGGTGGCTTTTTTCCATTTTACAGCTTGATTTCTGTTAGATAGGTAACTAGAGAACCAGTTCAAAGAGGAGGAAGATAGGTAAAGTTTGGAGAGTTTAGTTAAGAGCAGGCTGTGTGAGATAGTATCGAAGGCTTTGGAGAGGTCAAGAAGTAAGGTGGAAACAATTTGTCCAGAGTCATGAGCTTTGTTTACAATTTCAAGGAAGAAGAGGAGGGCAGTCATAGTGCTATTATTGGGTCTGAAACCGTGCTGTGTGGGAGTTATAAGATGGTTGTCTAGGAGGTGAGGAAGGAGTTGAAGTTGGACACATTTTTCTAGGATTTTTGAAATGGGGGACAGGATGGCTATGGGACGGAAATTAGTAATGTTATTATTGTTACCACCTTTGTGTAGAGGTATAATAAAGGCTTGTTTCCAGATTTGGGGAACTGTACATTCTTGTAGTGAGCGGTTTATTAAGATGCTAATGGGGTAGGCAAGAGTATCAGCTGCTATACTGAGAAAGTAAGAAGGGATATTATCAGGAGCATTGGTACATGGTTTCAGTTTCTGAAGGAGTTTCTTTATAGTAGATGTAGGATATGGGATTTAGTGAGAAGAGGTTGCAGTCAGGAGGGGGGGGTTATGGGGTGGTGGAGATGAGGATAGAGTTTGTGTGGAAGATGGGGTAGAGGAGTTAGTGGGTGTGGAGTAGGGTGAAGAAGTAGAGAGAGAGGGGGTGGGTGGGGGGATATTGGATAGCAGGGAGGAGTTAGAGAATGAGGAGGTCAGTTTGGAGATAGAGTCAATAAAGAAAGAGTTGAATTGGGTGGCTAAATCAAGTTCAGGAGCATTTGGGTCAGGGGTAGGAGTATCTGGTTTACTAGGGTGGAGGAGAGTAGAGATCCCTTTCCAGAATTTTTGAGGGTTGTTTTTATTATGGTTTTGGAGTGTATGGAAGTAGTTTTGACGATCAAAAGTAATGAGTTTTTTTACTTTATTTCGGAGCATTTTATATTTGTTATGGAGTGGTGCTATCTTATGTTTTTGGTAGCGTGCCCAGACTTTGTCTCTCTGTCTCATGGTAGCAAGAGTACATTTGGAGAGCCATGGGGCTGATTTAGTTTTGATTCTCTTTGTCCGTAGGGGAGCTTGGGAGTCTAGCAATTTTAAGAATGTTGAGTTGAAGTATGAGACTGCATTGTTTAGAGGTAGAGTTTTTAAACAATTCCAATTAATTGTTTGTAATGAGTTTGAAAAGGTTATTGGGTTAAAGTTTTTTTGGTCACGGACAGTAATATAGTTATGGGTTCGTTGAAGGATAGTGGGGAGCCGGTGGGTAAAGGTGGGTATGTGGTCACCAAGTGGGTCAGGGAGAGTGCCACTATTGGTGTAATAGTGAGGATGGGAGACTAGAATCCAATCTAATATACTCCCATTGGAGGAGGTTTTGGCAGGGTGGGTTACTGAAGTGATTAGTTGTGAGAAATTATAGAGGTTGATGTTAATGGGGTTTGTAGGAGACTGGATAAGGGCCCAGTTAATGTTAACATCTCCTAGGATTATGGTTTCATTGTTAATGTTACTGGATAGCCAGGAAAGGATAAGTTCGAGTGTGGGGATATTATCGCCTGGGGGGATATAAAGGGAAGCTATGCATATGTGTTTATAATTATTGATTTGTAGTAGGGTAAGGAGTAGTTCGGCGTTGTTGAAGTGTGGAATAGGTTTATTGTAGGGAGTAATTACTAGGGAGGAAGAATATAGAAGGGCTACTCCTCCGCCTTTTTTGTGAGGTCTGTCTTTTCTTATGATGGAGTAGTTTGGAGGAACTATTTCAGAGTCTTTAATGTGCGGTTTTAGCCAGGTTTCAGAAATAGTCAGGATGTCAGGTTTATTTTGGTTGTATAAACTCTTCTCAAAGTGTGTGTGTGTGTATGTGTGAGCTACTTGGGCAGGGACACAAAGCACTGGTTGGACAGAGAGGGTGCTGGAGGTTTTTTAGCTTGCCCACTAGGCTGAGATCTGGACTGTATAGCTGTGCCAGTGGGGAGTCTTATTGGGGACCTGGAGAGCAAGGGAGCGACCAGCCCCAAACTGACTGTGATGTCTGTGTGCCCTTAAGAGAAATTGCACTTTACTGTGTGAATTTGTTATCCTTTCCTCCTATATGAGACGCCCCTCACTGGTGTTGGTGGTGAGGACTGAGGCTCCTTGATTGCTGGGCCAGGGCACAGGTGTCACAAGCATGTCTGCCAATGCAGCCTCCTCCTTCAATGCAGTCTCATGTTAAAAATGTTCTTAAAAGGGGTTTTGCTTAAGAAACCATCAAGAAAACTGGTGCCCTTTCCTAGGGATCTTAATTTTGTGTTAGAGAAGCTAACACTTGTTTCATTTGAACTAGCTAATCTGGTTAACTTGAGGTTCTTCACATGAAAAACAGTTTTATTGATTGTTCTCACCCCTGCAAGAAGGGTATCTAAGTTGCAAGCTATGGTGAGTCAACCGTTTCTCATTTTCCATGAGGACAGGGTTTCTTTGAGAATTAATACTTTTCTATGCCCAAAGTGGTATCAGAGTTTACTTAAAGACAAACTATCCATTTCCCCATTATCTTTCCTGAACCTAAAAAGGGGGTACTACCTTTACTTATACTCACCATAACAAAACCATTCCTGGTACGGTCAAGGCCCACTCTAGTGGGGTCTTGGTTTCATCTATAGCTTTTTGGAAAGGGTTGGATTCTAGAAGTATTCTAGAAGCTGGTACTAGATCCTCTGTACATCTGGCTTTGCTTGCACCTGGACTCCTCTTCCTAACTGTATCATACCTCTCAAGTGTACTTCATTACGAGGAACATACTTCATTTGGGGTCCTAAAAAGTTCATGTTCCTCAAAGTTCCACATTGAAAGACTCCGTCACACATTTAGTGTTAGGGATTTTTTAAGTGAAATCCATGGTAAATAGAAATTAATCATATTAATTCATTTAAAGATCTTCTTTATAAGTAAAACCAGCATATTTTAACCATCCTATGACCTTCCTAGTTGAAGTTGTTAGTTAGCCATTAGTATGTGTTCCACATTTTGCCCATTTGTTCAACATTATGAGGGCTAGTGTTCCTCATTTTGGAGATGGAAGGTTGAGAGCTATGACTGTAGTTAGCTAAGGTAATCTACCCATACAGCTAAGGCTACTGTAGCAGTGAACATAGTACAGTTGTGTAGGTTAAACGTACCATAACAGTAGATGTTGGAATGATCACTGCTGCAGTAGCCACTGCCTCTCTCCAACCCACACTTTTTTTTTTTTTTTAATGCCAGAGTGTATATATATTTTTTTTAATAGCATTGTCCTTCGAGGGCTTAGCAGGAACGGTCTGAAAGGCTTGGTGCCTAAACTTGTCTTTTAGTTGGCTCAGCTTGAGCTGCCTGACAAGGCGTGTGGAATGTATCCTGAAGCTTTGGAAGCCAGCCTGCTGTTATACCCTCGGCAGGATATAACTAGGGTTGCCACCTTTTCAAATGCCCAAAGTGTTTTTTTTTTTTTAACGTGTGATTTTGCAGGGCAAAACATACCCACAGCTAGTGCAAAGGACAGAACTTCACTTTTTTGCCAAAATAAAAGCTTATTTTTGTTGCATTTGAGTTGCTTATGCTATTTCATATACTATTTATGTATTCCAGATACAAAATAACGTATATGCAACTATTAAAGAAAACGTAATAAATATATTTTGTCTTAAAAATCTCAAGACAACTGTTAATGTAACTGAGATTTTTGTAAACAAATGCTATGATACTATATATTTACTACTGTATAACTTTTTCAATGTAAATAATCTGTGTGTATATTCTTGTAGAAACTGATGTTATCATGTTGGAGCTTTTCTCCCCGGGCCTCCACTGAAAATGGACATATATCCAGTTGGACTATCCCGGTAAACAAATGTAAAATAAAATAAAATAAATAAAATAAATAAGACATTTGCCATTTTTTAGCAGGACACAAATGCCCAAAGAAGGACAGGTGGTAACCCTACTACAACAGTGATCGTTCTAACGTATACTGTTATGCAAGTTCTGCTTGCTTTTGCACTATATTGTGCACTCTGTTATAAGGTATAGCTACTTATATTTTGCAAGATATATCCTGAACGAGAATTCCGCACAGGTGGTTAAAAAACAAACAATAACCCTTTCCGGACGTTTTAACTTGTCACGTTTGTAGATATCGGTAAATTACAGCAGGGATTTAACGGAACGGAGTTGTCTTCACATGAACATTACATGGAGTTCTATAAGACTCACTTCCACGGTTTCTCTGACGTTACTCACAGCGTGTATCAATGGGCGGTGTTGCAGGTTGTACAGTTACCAGAAGCAGTGTGTTGCACTGGCTGTTGTAACTCTTGACGTGTCTTCTTTCCCAGCTTCCCTCACTTCCTTGTGCAAGTCAGTTTGTTGGTGTTTACTAAACAGATGTTAATATGGACTAACCAAGCAGTACTGATTGGAAAAGTATCTCGACATCACCAAGTTGAATTTTTGTCTTACTTCCCTGGGCGGCGGTGGCGGTAGCTGTACTTAATTAATCTCCGCTGCTACCCCCAAAAATGATGCATCAACAACGCACTGCACAGCCTTTACGCCCCACAACGGCGACTTTACGTTCGTGTCATCCACGGATGCTGAAGGTATGTCTGGCTTTTCAACAATAACCGGACTGCCTTTCCTTTCTCTTCGTTTAACAAGGGAGGAGAATGTTGAGAAAATGAAAAAAAAAATAGTCACTCGATGTTGTAGATTAGTTATGTTTGTTATGTGTGTAAGGAGAGTTTGTTGTGAAAGTAATTCGCTTTGAGACCTTTGTGGGTCACTGGATACTTCTGAGGTTTCAGGCCGTGCGTTTGCCACCTTTGCATGGCTTTAAAATTTAATATGGTAATGGAGTTACTGATCAAGAACCTTTTAACCACGGTCCGGCCCATTTGGCATAAACAATACAACGTCCAACACTTACAATACATCTGAGATAAAGCGCTAGTGCTAACTTAAAAGTAGATGGTAGCATGAAAGCAGCAACACAGTGATAGGTATCGGGCAGCATATACTGCAGTTGTAAAAGAAATGTAAGATAAGGTATTTAATTCAGAAAGACTGGTACTGAATTTAATTGTAAACTAAACTAACGCTGATCTTGAAATACCGTAGTTGCATAACTCTCAACCAGCCAGGGACAAATCCAGAAATATTTAGGGGCAGTCGTGCACACTTTAAAAAATGTTAGCACTGTTAACTTGAAACATTTACAGAATAAGATAATATGAATTAATGTACATTTTCGGAAGTAAAAGATGTATAACTTATCGTCATTTAAGTGTATTTTACTACGTTTTCTCCAAACATGTTTCAGGAGGATTCAAGAGGGAAAGAGCTAAAATTTGAGTCAAAGTTATGGACATCGCTGAATATCGGGGACCGTTGAGAGGCGTGTGTGTGTACCTGCATATGTAAACACACACACACTAGGAATTGGCTTGTGCATAACTGGTAAAATGGATCAGAACTGTGTTGTTCATGGTAATTGTTAGGTGCAAGACTTATTATGTTGTAGGCTAAAGTGAAGACTCTCCTGCTTTCTGTAACTGGCCGTTGTGACTACCTGTCCAGTGAGATTAACTGTGTTCTTCATTGAGTTGGTAAGCCCCATTGTACCAATGCAGAGTGGAGAGAAAAACATCATGTAATTATACTAATATTTAAAAAAATTGCACCTGACAGGTTCCTTTTTCCATAAAAAGTTCTCATTTGATTCTGCGTTTTTGCTTATTTGATGTAGCGCCTTAACAGATCACCAATTGTGAATATTAGGACTTGCCTTACAGTGGTTTTATATGGCTCCATTGTTCCCCAAAAGGATTTTGGCAAGTCTGCCTTCGGAACCATGAGGGGCTGTGCCCTAGCTGCTAATGCATGACACCGTTTGTGGTGAAAGAGATTTAATTGATTTGAATTGTAATCTTCACAATCACCAGATTGCTTTCTCACTTTTGTAGGCAATCAGAAATGTTAGATTCGCATATAAGCTCTTCTTTTTCTTTCTCATTAAATGTTGTTAGACGTTTGTCATTTACAAAGATGGGTTTAAAGATGAAATTCAGTTGCACATTTTTATTATTGTAGCAACCTTTTTCAACACAAAATGTGCACACAACTTTGGACTTACTAATTTTATTTGCAGGACAGTTTGTAGCATGATCATTCTAGATGTTAGCTTGGCCGAATATTTTCTATAAAGTTCACTTATCTTTTGTAGAGTCTTAGCAGGAGCTCTTGGGCGGAAACTGAAATGGGCGATTGTGAGCTTATGTGCCAAGATAGGTACCTACTTGTGACAAAAAAGTGAAGGTAGCTCAGGATGATGCCCCTTTTTTTCTGGTACACCACTCTGTATCTCCCTTTATAGGTATATAGGCTTACTTCACAGCTTACACAGATCTTGGCTGCGGCTGATTCTGAATGTTGTAAATACTACTGCAAGTGACCATAAGATGAATATTTTTACTTCCTGTAGGTACAGAATCAATATGAGATTTCCCTTTTTTATGTGTGACTGGAAATGGTGATAGTGGATTTTGTGAAGACCATTCCACGATTGCAGTTTCCACACATTATTGTACGGTCTTCTTTCACTGAGGTGTTAATAAAAAAAGTAACTGTGTGTGTGTGTGTGTGTGTGTCTGTGCGCGTGCTGGGAATGAGGATGTGTTAGTTTTACACAATATATTTTGTAGTGATTCAACACACAAAGTCTGTATATCAGCTTCTTAACTTTTGACAAAGATGTTTGGTGTTCTTTTGGAAAAGAATAATAGGGGTATGATGTGAAGCAGAAAGATAGAAAATAGTTATCTAACCTTTGGAAACTTTTTGACACGTAGGGATTATTTGACAGTGTGGATACTAGGATGGTCATGTTGCTATCTTACAGTTTGGTAACTGGTGTGGTTATGTTGCTCAATTTGCCTTTCAGAGCTCAGCTTTTTGAAGTTACCAGTGCAAGCATAGCTAGTCTGCTGAAAAATATATGAAAGCTTGGCTTAATAGCAATAGTATGTGGCTTGGTGACCAAGACATTTAAGAGAATAGCGTGTTAGGCCCAAAATTACCTCTCAACCGTCCAGATTTTCGCAGAATGTCCAGATTTTTGCCCTTTATTTTTGGTCTGTCCTTCCTAAAGTTTGTGGTGGTCTGTAAAATCATTGAAGATTGTTGTCACTAAATACATTTGAGTTTCAGACTTTATATCCTTCAGAAATCACATGCTAATACAAAACCTTTTAGTATAGCCACTTTCTAAGTTTAGAAGAGCAATATTTAAAACATGCTCTTTACATTCAGTGTTTAAACAATTTGTTCCCCCTATTATTTTTGGCTTTGTCCAGATTACTTGTGCCTACAGGTTGAGAGATATGTGCCCAAGCTGCTGAACAGCATTCACTCCCAGAAAAAAAAAGTAGTAATTCCCTTTACATATGTATTTCAGGTATGGTTTAGTGGGCTGTGGTATTTCCACTTTTTTTGTGCTGTCATGTTTGATTTCATTATCAGATTATGAAAACTCTTGTCTTATCAGACTTATTAGACTTGTATTTGCAAGCTTTTGAGACAATTTGAAAAACATGTTGGAGCATAGTTGTGAAGTCTGAATTGAAGATAAAATAGTTGAATGTATTGATAAAGTACAACAGAATTAGTATGGGCTTCATTTTGCAAAATAAAATAACTGGGAAAAGAAATGTATTTTTAGATATGATGTTATATGTGAAACCAATTGGTAGCATTCTTACAAGAGTTAGTAAAAAGAGGACATCTTAAATTAATTGTCTGCATGCCCAATGTGATCATTTAACAAACTAGTTCATTCTTTGTTTTATGGACAGATTTT
This sequence comes from Protopterus annectens, assembly GCF_019279795.1. Lineage (NCBI taxonomy): Eukaryota > Metazoa > Chordata > Ceratodontiformes > Protopteridae > Protopterus > Protopterus annectens. The sequence goes on from NC_056727.1 coordinate 688,278,157, forward strand.
AGGATCAAAACATGCTAAAAACTTAACATTTTAAAGAGATGGCAAAAGTTGATGCCGTTAGTAAAATATGTTCAGATGTGATTGCCAAGATATATGTTCCTACAGAAATGGGGGGGGGGGGTATAATTGCAATGCAATGTGTATTAAGGATAAAAGGGAGTAACTAATATGTTTTGTACACACCATATGAAGAATGTTTTAAGAAATTATTAGCTTATGTTATTCACAAATGATATTCTTAAAGCAATCTTGCCTTATAGTCCAGTATTTGAATGCAGGAAGGATTGAAGTGTCATTGACCAAGCAGTATATAGTAATTTTAAATAAATAAATAGACTTGATTCACAGAAGGAAGTAATTTTAGATATGGACTTTGTCAGGCATGTACTTGCATGAAAGAAAATTAAAACTGTAAATTGAAGAGTGATGTGTACAGAATTCAGCAAGATGTAATGTGCACTTCAGAATCAGTGCTGTGTTCTTTGTGGTTGTTCAAAGATTTATATAGGAGAAACAGAGAACTGTAAGAAAGTGTTAGGATGTTAGAAATGCATGTATGATAAATATCATACGGAGAAATTTTGTAGAACATGGACAAAAATTTTTGACTTGAAGTTTATGATCCTTTTACCTTTTCCTAATTTAAGAATGGATTAAAAGCAATGGTTAACGAGTAAAAAGTAACTTAATTTTTAAGGTATCATTTATTTTCTGATTAGTTTGAATACTGAAGTAAATTGGCACACTTTTTTTCTTTTTTTATAAATGTATTAGTGTACACTGTGTGTAAATTTTCAAGGAAAATTCCACTCAAAAATCAAGTTTTTCTTTCCAAAAAGTGTGTTTCCTTCCCTGTAACAAAGACTAAATACTTAATTTTCAGAAAAAGACATCATTTAATAATTATGGTTGCCTTTCTTTCCTGCATCTGTCTCATCACAGCAGCTACTAAGAGTGGCACAATAATTAAGTTAGGTCACTTATCCCAACAACAGAACCATTAAGAAAACAATGACATTTAAATGTTCCTGAGATGAATATGGGGATGATAATTTTGCCGATACTGTCCTGGGGGTTGCTGAAAATATATTGGACTCTACTTCTTCCCCACAATTTCTTCTTCCGCATCCCCACAAGTCTGTATTAAAATGCTAAAGCTGAATATCCACTAACTTTGTTCTTTTTCTTCCCAAAGGATATTGAACATATTGTGCCTGATTTAGTATTTCATGAATGCTTAAGCTTGGCCAGTTTAAACAAACCTTCTTTTTAATCTGTTCTAGTATGGATGGTAACAAGCCCTCGACGAAAGCTGCTGACAACCCACTGGCTGCGGCTTCAAATGCATCTATCATATGTTGCAGATATTCATCAGTAGATTCATTCTGTCTCTTTGTATAATAGCTTTTATTATTGCCCAATTAGAGGCAGGGGGCACACTGTGGTAATAGCTTTTAAGAGCTTATTTCTAGCAGGTAGAAATCCATCATGTGTGTGTTTTTGAATGTTAAGTAGGTTAGATTTTTCCCGTATTTTCCTAAAAATATTGGGAGGTCCGGAGGCTTTTAGTATGTCTCTCTCAGGTCTTCAGTGGTGGGATTTTGCAATTGTGCATGTCCTTCTAAGATGTTTGCATATATTACTGTGTGTGTTTGAATAGGAGGGAGAGAATCTGCAATGGTTTGAAAATCCACTGTTGTCTATGGCTGTACCACTGTTACAGCAGGTTCAGCCTCTCTATCTGTAGCTACTGCACAGGGTTTGATACTTCGAGCAAAGGGTGCATCGCATCGGTGTGTAAGGTATGTCAGAATCCGTAGAAGAGTAAGGAGCTGTCTCTTCTGCAGGTTGACTTGCAGGGATGATATTCCTGTCTATCAGTAACGATTAGAAATTGGGTAAAATTAAGCACATTATTATTCAAAGTGCTAGTTTTTGCTGGCCAGCTTTTATTAGGAAATCTTACTTCCCCCATATTTATGTTTGTAATCCGATTGTTTCCCTTTATTAGCCAGAGGCATTAACATTTGGTTTGAGGTCATTATAGTTTGACATTGTTGAAGAAATCTAGTGTTGTAACCTGATCCAGAAGGGAGACTGGAAGTAACTTGGGCCATATCTGGGGAAGTGGTAGTCTGTTTCTGCCAAACACCTCTCCGTCTGCCTTCTTTGAGAGAGATAACTGTCAGCTTCTTGAGACTTGGGTGGATCATAAGGTGGAGGAGGTGCAGAAGGTAACAGAAGCCAGTTGTCATCAGAGGATTATGACTGTGAGTGTCAATTTCTCTTAACTGTTTTAAAGGATACATACCCCAGGAATGGGACTTTTCTTTTGCACATCTTTGCAAATCTGTTCTATTAGCTGCCTGCAGCTGTGACTTTAACTTAAGTAATTTTTTAACTATAGATTCCTTTTCCTTATTTTTAGATTCTTCTTGCCAGTCATTAAAAGATGACCCAGCAGGTAGCTGGTATCTTGCTTACCTCTCCGTTTTTTTTTTTTTTTTTTTAATTTTTTTCAAAATTTTGTTATAAAAGCACCTTTTTACGCAAACTGTAAAGCGCAATCATTGCTTGTGAGCTCGGGCCATTGTACCAAATATTTACAGCTGTCTCTATGATGTTAAATATATACCTGCCTGGAGTCCCATACTCTAACACTTGTACTTGCCTGGAGTCCCATAGTCTAACACTTGTACTTGTACCTGTCATAAAAACCCACTCGTATACCAAAAGGATACATCTGTGACTGTAATTGCAGTCACTTACATTCCCAGTGAAGGAATCCTCTGTTCCTTTTTCTATGTATGTTTGATTTGAACCCTCTCTCACTCCTGAGAAGGATGTTCAGTCCTATCAGGGAAACAGTCTGGTTTAATTTCTGCAAGTCTTTTGGGTTTTTAATACCATGGTGGGAGTGGATCCAATTGCTACGTCAAAGTATGATTGAAGTTTGTGAAATCAGAATTGTTTTAAGATTTGTTGTAAGCCAAAAGTGCTCTTCTCAGCACCCTCAATGTGCTGAGAATTGGCTCCTGCAATTCATACAGAATTACATGTATCGGTAACATATCTAAATAAGACCATAAATTCCTTTTTATGAGACCCTTTGCTTCTACTATTGGAACTGTCTGGATATCCTTCCATATCGCCCTCGTTTCTGCCTGCACATCCTGGTATTTTATGACAGTGTGTCTGTCTGTATGCGAGACACTGTAATCGCTCAGTGTAACAATTTCAGTGATTATTGCTACTTTTGTCTTCTTTTCATGGAGTTACTGTATCTGTGTTTTGCATCTGTTTCTTGAACTGTTAGCAATAGGTGATCCCATGTGGTACAAACTTCATAATTTTCTGTAATGCTTTGTGGCTAACGTTTCCAGTGCTTCTCAGCTACTTCAGTGTTGTACTGTTTGCACAATCCCCAATGCAGCAGTCTTGCCACATTATTATGCCTTTCAGTATACAGGCCCTCTGCCATTCTTGTCACACCCAGCAAAACGATGTGCGACTGTTTCCAGTTCTGTTTTACAGAACCTGCATTTGTCTGTTTTCTCCCACATGTTCAGTTGACTTTGAAAACCAAAGTGTACATAGTCCACTGTCATGAGCCACTTAGATTAACTATACATCTGATCAACATGACGTTGTTCCAGGAGTCTTCTGTACTTTCAACTATATTTATGCCTTTTCCAAAATTCTTGCCTTCTCATCTGATTGTACTACTTATATTCTTTTGTTTTTTGGCACATTTAGTTGTTGCCTGATTTTTATGTACTTCTGGTTTGGCTTATATTCCCGCTTGACGCCAATATGCTTCTGCTAAACTAAGCACAGAAGTCATCTTATATTTGTTCTCTTCATGTTTCAAAACTTTCACTATGTTTGTATCTGATGATGTCAGCAGATATGCATGCAGTTCTATGATTGCAGATCTGTACATGTAATCAATTTTGCGGAGACCCATACCTACTTCAGAACAAGAAATTTATAAACACAGTCCCTGTGAGAAGGATACTCTGTCCTTGTATATTTTGATTAAAACCCCACTAGCACACAATTATTGTGTCTGAAGCATATTGGTATAAGTGATCATATACACGTCCAGTATCCTAATCCTTGTTGATACAATTTACCTGCTCACATATAATTAAAACTAGTAACTAAAGCTTACTTGTAGAGACTTTAGACTCTGCTAAATTTTAAAATTAAGTATTGTTACACCAGAAACATGACTGACAGAACCTGTCTCTTTCTGTGGCCCAGTGACTGTTTGTAATGTAGAGGCACACAAACTGCTTAGATTTCCGAGCAGCAGAACACCATACTGTTAAGGTACCAAATAACTTTCACACAGGACAGTTCAGCAGAGCATAACTATCTCCTTTATTGCACAGAAAGACACATACATGGGAAACTAGGAAATCAAGGTCTTGTCTTCCAAGGCGTTTAAGAATCAGTGTTTTATTATCTTTTTTCATTAAAAGCAGCATTATTGTAACAATTGTAGAACTGCCACTAACCAATTAGAAATGAACACAACAGCATTAATTTTGTTAATTAAGTTCTCATTACTGCTTGTTTATGACATTCCATATTGGGCACAAATTCCGAATTCCATTATAGATCTTCCTACTTGGGGAGCAAATCTTAACACTTTTCTAACACTGTCAGCACTTGCTAATAGTAAGAAGCAAAAACAGATACATACTGAAGTACACTTGAGATTTCATTCTGCTGTAAAAGTGTATTGGAAATGAAATGCACACCCTCACATTTTTCCCTTCATTGTACTTCTCACTCTTCACACCATTCCATCCCAGTTTCCAAACCTGTGTTAGAGAATGGGCTTACTGTACATCAATGTCCTGATTGAGAATGAGAATTCTCCAGCAGGGTATTAATGTACAAGTAATGCCTGCTGAATAAACATGTCAGCCTCTTCACGGCAGCATATCAAGCCGCCACGGAGCTCGGACTGAGAAAATGGAATGTCCACCATTATTTTATGCTCACTAAACAGTGCTTCTGCTGTTTTTTAGTAAGTGTAAAATAAAAGTAAAATAAAGTGTGTGTATGCATTAATATGTGAGTGTGTATGCTTATTTATGTGAGGAGATCAGTTAAGCTGCTGTTTTACACTGGCTAAGCAGCGTTTTGCTGTTTAGCGAGTGCAAAATAAAAAGTGTGTGTGTGTGTGTGTGTGTGTGTGTGTGTGTGAGTGAGAGAGACAGGGTACGCATGTATGAAAGTGAGGAGAGAGAGAGAGATCGTGTGTATTTGTGTCTGTTGCTGTCTGCATGTGTGAGTGAATGGGTGCATGAAAGCAGAAGTGTGATGAAGAGAGTGAGAGAGAGAAAGCAAGAGTGATCTTGTGGAACTGATGTGTGTAGAAAAGCAGAGTAGACTGTATATGTATGTATGTATGTAAAATTGTTGTGTTTTGCTTGCTTATTTTTTTTTTAGCACTATATTATTTTATATATGTTTGATGTAAAATACTTTCTCCAGTGCCATTAACATATACTACTTCAAGTTTGAAACATTAGGTGGAGGAACTATTTTGCATTAAAAATATATAAAATAATATAGTACTTTAAAAAAAAAAAAAAAAAAAAAAAAAAAAAAACACAACAATTGTACAGAGAGCCCATTCACTAAGCGCACTAATGCCTGACAGGGTGTGTGTTAATTAAGTAATAACCCACGCCTGGGTGTGGGTAATGCTGGATTTACCCTCGGTTGGTGTGGTTTGGTCATGAGGGCGAAGCCCGAGTGGCCAAACAAAGACAACTGTGGGTAAATCCAGCATTACCCACACCCAGAAGTGGGTTATTGCTATTATAGAATGATATTATTTAAGAAAAGAAATACTTACTTTTCTTAAATAATGGCATTGTATAATGCCTCCGTGATGCCCTTCCGCAGCTGTCTGGTATTCTGCGGCAGTTCTGATGTACTGCGCATGCGTATGCTTACGCAGTATTTCAGAGCTGTGGGTGGAAGCAACGGAGAAAGCAAGATCTCCGTTGCTTTTTACAAAGTGTCTCACTATGTTAAAGGAGTTTAACATAGCGAGACACTGAGAATCTCAGTTGCTTTTTATAAAGCTGTATCGCTATGTTAAACCCATTTAACATAGTGAGACAGCTTTAAAAAAAGCAACGGAGAAAGGAAGATCTCCTTTACTTTTTTTAAAGCTGTTTCACTATGTTAAACTCCTTTAACATAGCGAGACAGTTTCTAAAAATCAACGGAGATCTTGCGTTCTTGTTGCTGTAAAAAAAAAAAAAAAAAAAGACTTCTACTAATGGAAAAAATTTGGGCGACCAGACCTTTTTCTATTAGTATAAGTCTGATTTACAACGTGCACGCTGACCAATCAGCGTGCATGTTTTGGACTATTAATGGGGGGTCGTTGTATAATGTGTAATTTATGCCATCTGTAGATTGAGTGATGCTTCACAGTTCCATGTAAGTAGCTTAACATTATGCATCTACTGAAAGCTACCCAGCATCTGTCTCTGCCAGAAGTCACTAGCAATAGTCCCCCTCAAGGGGTGCAAGTTGGTGTTGGTTGCTTACTGTCACCCACCACTCTTGACAGTATCCTCTTGCACCCAGATTGATAATTGATCCTTTTCTGTAGGCTAGCAAGTTGCCATTTTATTACATTAATTTAGGATATTTATTTATGTGTGTGTTTATTGTACTGACAAAATATTGCACCCTAAACCAGTTTGAAGGAATTGGTACATTTCTTTAAAATAATAATTTTACAGTATTAACAGTTTTTCCATTTTTTTTATACCTATCTCAGCACCTAAAGAAAGACGCTTATCTCGGTGGCTGAGAACTTGATACCCATGGTGAAGGAATTAAGACTAAACATTGTTTGTCACACTTTTTTTTTTTTTTTGCCTGACATTATGTATTCTATATCTTGCAGCCCTCAACAAATGTGAAACTTGTGTTACTGTTTCACTTGTATCGGAGGCAGGGGCAGCTCATGCTATAGGACTGCAGGACTGCGGCCCCCCCACCTGTACAATAAAATAAAAAAAAAAAATTCACGGACTCCACGCATGCGTACATGGTTCCTGAGAACTCCATGCACGCATGCGTGCTTATTCCAGAGCTCCAGACTGCTCTGTTAGGCAGTCCAGATAGGAAAGGCAGGAAACTCCACCCTTCCAGCCCAGAGGTCTGTGCGGTGACGACCGCACAGACCGAAAGGTCACTGGACTGCATCGTCCGCAGGATGGAGGCTCCAGCCTACTACTCTCGTGGGACTAGCCATCTCTCACGGGAGACCCATGCTCAGGCAGCCGTTTTGTGGAGGGAACCCATGCACGGGCCAGGGGATTCATGGATCGGCGGCCGTTTTGTGGACTTAGCTGCAGAGGATTCGCGTTTTGTGGAGGATAGGTAGTGGATTCACATTTTATGGAGGTGTGTGTGTGTGTGTGTGTGTGTGTGTGTGTGTGTGTGTGTGTGTGTGTGTGTGTGTGTGTGTGTGTGTGTGTGTGTGTAAAATGCCCCAGTTGCTACATGGTAGTGGGTAGAGAATAAGGCTTGAACCCTGTACCTTGAGCCCAGGTGGCAGGAGCCTGAATTCCCTACCTACCACCATTTGTAAAAACATTGCAGATTTTTCCCTCATACTTGTTCTAGTCCTCATAAAATCTGTGGTTTCTGTATTTGTGTCCTTGCAAAGCTGGTAGTGCATTGGTGCAGTGGTAGCATTGTTGCCTGACAGCTACAGGTTCTCTGGTTTGATTCTTGGCTGGGGTGCCTTACCTTTTCTGTGGAGTCTGTATGCCCTCTCTGTGTTTTGTTTCCTCTAGTGTCCTCCCATCTTACAAAGACATGTGTCTGTCTGGAGTGTTTCTCCCTGGGCCTCTGCTAAAACTTAGCTTTTGTTCCAAGTCAGACTTTCCTGGTTAACAAATGTTAAAAATGACATGCATTTGAATATCAGACTTCATATTCTTCAGAAAGTGCATGGTAAAGCAAAAACTTTTATTCTAGCAATTTTCTAAGTGTACAAGATGGATATTTGAAATTTATCCCTATTTTTGGGATTGTATTCTCCCATTATTGGCTTCATCCAGATTTTTTGTGCTAAGGTTGAGAGCTATGGTAAGAACTGAATATGTTTGGGGGCTATGTTCCCCCCCATTACTGGCTTTATCCGGGTGTTTTTTTGCCAAGAGATTGAGAGCTATGGTGAGAACTGAATTCACTGAATGTTTGGGGGCTGTATTCACCCATTATTGGCTTTGTTCAGGTGTTTTTTGCTAAGAGGTTGACAGTTGTGCTATGGTGAGAACTGAATTCACTAAATGGTAGCCATTTAAGTGTCCGTCTTCCTCTTTCACAAAACAGCTGATTTGGCATAGTGGTATGTTGCTCTGACTGTTTTGCACAGGGTCCTGGGTTTAAGGTGTGGCAGTGAAATGTATGGTGGTAACACAGCATTTTATTCTAGCAACTTTCCAACGTTATACAAGCAATGTTTTAAAATGTGTCCCTGTTTTTTGCCCCCCCCCCCCAATAAACTTTGGCTTTTTCCAGATTTCTTTGTGCTGCAAAGTTGTGGGTTCTACTCCCACAGTAGATAGATGCATTGCTGATACTGTACTTTGCAAAGGAGGTGGATGCTGCACTCCTTTTTGGCAAAGATACCTAGTAACTATGAACCTGTTATCAGTTTGCCATCCATTCCCTATTGCAATATTGCTAGCTTATCATTTTTTTTAGTGTAAGATAGGCAATTTATTCTTCAAGGGAAAAAGGCACTTTATTTGTAGATGAAACAATGAAATACAAAGTTGTTTGCTAGCAGCAGCCTCTTCGTTAGTTACAGATCTCTTTAATGTGGAATTATTTAGATGACTTTTACTTCAGAGATTGTGCATATGTACTGATACTGGTGGACTGTAGAAGTTTGAGTAGACTTTTATTATGGAAATGTTCTGAATTGGGCAGTTTTGTCATTAGTGGTGCATGCATTTTGTTTCATTGTTTACTGGAAAAATTTCAAAACAAATTTAAAACGCCCTCTAAACCTGTACTGTATTGTACAAGGAATATAATTTAATACAATCAGGAAGGTGAATGAAAGAGCATGTGTATGTTTCATGTGCAAGGGGCCTGTGATTTGAAAACAGCTCAATGCTGTTTCAGTGAATGTGAGTTTTCAAGGGCAGAGAAGTTTTAATGCTAAGTCTGTTTTCATTGTGAGACTGCATTGCTTTGTTTAGCAGATATATATATTAGTGTTTGCGCTGTAAAATGCAAAATAAAACTTTCAAATGAAGTCCAAATCATCGCAGAAGTAAAGCAGTATGAACATTAGTGTTTATGGTTTTTGTTTTTCGTCTTTTCCCGGTTAGTGTTTATAGTAAATGGAGTGAAATAGCCAAGTAATGGTTCATTGGAATGGCTGTAGGGGGGGAAGCTCCATTCGACCATGATTTTATGAGGGGGGGGGGGGCAGTAAACCTCAGACAGCCCCGGCTGAACTATACCTCTCAACTGTCGAGATTTTTGCTTCTTATTTTTGGTTTGTTCCTCATAAAATTTGTGGTTTTCTGTCAAATCATTTAGAAATGAAGTCACTAAATAATGACAGACATTGAGTTTCAGACTTAATAACCTTCAGAAAAATGCATGCTAAAGCAAGACCTGTTATTCTATCAACTGTCTCAGTTTATACAAGAGCAATTTTTAGTACTGTTTATATGTTCCCCCAATATATTTGGCCTTGTCCAGATTTCCTGCATTAACAGGTTGAGAGGTACGTGCAGATAAATTGCTGTATAGAATTAGGCATATCCAAACCTCTCAACTGTACCCAATTTTGGCTCAAAATGTTGCTCTTCCCCTAATAATCTCTCCGCAAAATGGCAATTTTGGAAGAAAACATGGAGGGTTTACAATTAATAAATAACTGTAATCATTTATAGATTGCTTTTATTTCAGAAATGCATGTAGATTCTTTTATTTTGTTAGCTGCTCAAGTTAGCAGTACTAATATTAAAAAGTGTTCCTTCTTTGCAGGTTCCCAGCTGTATTGTGTGGCTATTTTATATTTTTGAATCACATTTTTGGTCCATTTTTCATAAAATTGTAGGTTATTTTTGGCAAATTAGTGGCAGACATTTCAGTTTCAGATTTCATACCCTTCAGAAAATTCATACAAATGCAAGACCTACTGTTCTGTTATCTTTCTAAGTTTATAAGAGCAATATTTAAAAATTGTCCTTATTTTTGGGCCTTTGTCCCACGTCTATGTATGGCTTTGTCCAGATTTCTTGCTCTGAGGTTGAGAGGTATAACAAATGTGTCAGGGCCATCGCAATCAGCCAGAGACATTTTAAATTGTGACATACTTGTTGCACCCCACTCCCCCATGTAGTGACTCTGGATGTGTCCAAGCCAGGCAAGGAACAGTTATGCAGTGTAAATGTGCAGACTGTCCCCCCATCCAAGGTAGACACAAGTACTACAATTGCTTTTCATCTGTCCTTGATTTTGCAGAATGTTCTGGTTTCTGTCATATTTTTATACTGTTGATTTATGCTTATTATTCATAAAGTGCCTGTTGCTCTGTGTAAGTAGCAATGCTTTAACGACCATCTGGTAAGCTTGTCTGAGATTGTAATATGCAAGTTTTAATAAGCATACTGTTAACGAATTGCCAACATTGAAAGCCTTTCTGTTGTTGCCATGCAGAGAATACTTACATAACTAGATAACATATATAAGCCTTGGTTATTGAAATGCATATGACAGTATTTGTAATAAAGGACAGGATTACATTATTTTAAGAGCTCATTACAGGCTTTGCCTGCAAACTAAACAGAATGCCAATCTATCATGTGTGGTACATATCCTGTGCAGTAATCTGTTAAGCAATGTATGTTGAGCTTGTTTCCTGTTTGCTTTTCATTTTTTACTTTGATCATGTTTTCCCCATGAAACAAGTAGATAGTTGTTGTCAGGCAGCAGGTCTTTTTTGGATAAGAAACATTTCTTACAAGTGGGGGTGTCACAGAGATTGCTACTTTCAGCATGTTACTTGGTACTTTAATAAAGCTGAATATAAATTATAATTAGAACTGGAGTGCAAGGAGAAGTGGTTTGAGTTGCGTGCTGCTTGTTTTTCATATACTTGATTTTGACTAGCATTCCAGTAATGTATTTAAAAGGTAATTTATTTTTTCATGCCTCACAACCTTTTTGTTTCCATCTAGATATTTAGTAAGCTGCCATGCAGCCAATGGATTGAAATATTTTTTTTCTTCTACACTTTCCTTTTTTCTTGATTGGACTCTCATAATGATGGTTTGGCACCCAGGGCAGCATATTTAATTAGTTACAGTTTTTTTTGGTTTTGATCATAGCTCCTCCCCTTTCTAGATGGCCACTCCTATTGACTCTCCACCCATTCAGCCGTCTCCTGCAGCCCCCCTTTGATTTGAAGTCACCAGCCGCCACTGAGAGGACTATCTTGTACTGACGTCTAGCATTTTCACATTTCTTGTCCTCCTTGTTAGTTGTGATATATACAGTTGGGTCTTCTGCATGGCTTCCCAGGAGGTTTGTACCACAGCTTCTCCAGTCTGCCTAGAGATTGCTGTTGACAAGTTTGATAAAATTTACTACTGAGGGTTGGATCTAGTCACTGTTGCACAGTATCCAAAGAAGGCTTTAATGGATTAAAACCAGGTGTCCGTCTTTTGTAGTGTGTTGCAACACCATACTGTACTTCCTTTTGTGTAGTGTGTCTGCCACTATGTTTGACTGTTTCATATTCCAACTTTAGTTTAGTCATAAATTCATAGTCTGTGGTGCTGCAGTTTGTAGCTGCACCACTAGGCCAAGAGACTAAAGGTGAACTTCTCAACTGCCATATAATGTACTGTGTTATTTCTTTTAAAGTGACTGCACTAAGGTATTGTGAAACTCATAACTTGCGCTGCCAGAGTACTTTGCAGTCATTTTTTTAAATCAAATCTTTCACTATTAAGAGCAGCAGGTAGTGCAGTCTCGGTATAAGTGCTTGTACTTAAAAGAGAATCTGTGTAGGACGTCTGCATTTTAGATATGACTTTTACATTGTTTTGAGTATCATACTCATTCAGATGTTTTTCTTTCAGATCCCAGTGGTTCAATAGCTCCTCCAGATGTGAAGCTTCACGTGGGGGAAGATTTTTCCGGAGAATCTGTGGCAACAACATTCTTGCGACAGAGGGGATATGGTTGGCTTTTAGAGGTGGAAGATACAGATCCAGAGGACAATAAGCCATTGCTGTAACTATTGTTTAAACTTACTTTAATCAGCTGTATTTACAAGATACAAGAATACAAATAGTCTTAAGAACCAAAAGACATGTTTGATTTAACTGAGTTTTTTCAACCTCTCATATGAATGTAGTCTGAATGCTGAGTGTAAGGTATGTTTTATATGTATGTAAAACATAAACATTTGTAAAACAAGCATATATGCATAAACAGATGTGGATTATTCCTCCTAGTATCAATCCACACACGTGGATTGAAGTTAGGAGAAATTTTGAAATTGAGAGTTAAGCATCTCAGCACCTGAAACTTTTCCAGACTACTGACCCCTCACCTTTTCACCCTTGTAATGCTGTTTAAAGTGTTTTGTCACACTAGCATGAGTTATGTTTTGCACCACTGTATCTGGTGCAAGAAGTGATGATTAGGATCTTCATTCTGCCGCCAGTTTCTTTATCCAAAATGTGGGGGGGGGGGCAAAAGCTTTTCTAAATTTGTTTTTCCAGCGCTAATACCACTGAGAAGTGACATCAACACTGAAAAAACGTAGGATGCGTCCATAGACTTTAAAGGACAGTTATTTCACGTGTGGAGAGACACAGCCATTAAAGTCTGTGGAGCCCTGCCTGACATGACATCATGTTAATTGCATCTAAGCACTTGCCCTAGGCTATTTTTAGAAAATCTTTATCTTTGAGGTAATTTTCACCAAAGTTTGCTCATTTGTTGTTAATCTGATTTTTATGTGTGTGTATGTGTGTATATATATGTATGTGTGTATATATATGTATGTGTGTATATATATGTATGTGTGTATATATATATATATATATGTATGTGTATATATATATATATATATGTATGTGTATATATATATATATGTGTATATATGTATATATATATATATATATATATATATATATATATATATATATATATATATATATAGATATATATATATATATATATATATATAGATATATATATATATAGATAGATAGATATATACACACACACACACATACACAGTACAGGTCAGATCATTGCTTTTTACAGTTTTGGTCAGTTTTGTGTCATACAGTCCCCTTCCTTGTTCTGAAGGCATCTCACTGTTTTCTGGTTGTAGATTCTAATTGTTTAGTTGGTAATTGTTAAAGTTTGTTATTTGCTCTTCTTCTGACAGTTTGTCATTGTTTTCATTACAGCTGTGCTATTATGTTATGGATAGCAAATTGTTTAGGAAATGTAAGGCATCCATAATGCCACCCTGAGACAAGCTGTGACACCCATGCACTGGCCCAGCAATCAAGGAGTCTCAGTCTGCATCACTAGCACCAGTGAGGGGCATCCACATTGGGAAGGATAACAAATACACACACAGTAAAGTGCATTTTCACTAAAAAGCACACAGAGATCGCAGTCAGTCTGGGGTTGGTTTCTCCCTTTCTCTCCAGATCCCCAATAAGACTCCCCACTGGCACAGCTATAGAGTTGGAGTCCTTAGCCAGGGTCCCAAGCCAAGTCCTCCTAGCACTCTCCCTGCCCAAGTAGCTGACACACACACACACACACTTTGAGATATGATTTATATACAACCACACAGACACTCCTGGGGAAGGCTGGCACAGGTTCACTAGCTGTGCCCCTTCTGTCCAGGCTATAAGGTAGTAATCACTGCCACCAGGACCCTTACTTATCAGCTACTAAAAAGGCCCATACTGAAGGGTGTCCAATTATTACTGTGCAATATTGTTATCCAAATGGTAAGTGTAACTGAACAGCAAGGCTTATTGGAGTGGCTTAGTACAGTATCACTATATATATATATATATATATATATATATATATATATATATGCAATTTACTATGGAGCTTAAATTATCTCTACACAAAACAGCCACAGTTGGAAGGTTTAAAATATTTAATAATAAATAATAAAAACACAAGACCATGCTTCTTACTACACAGTGCTAGTCAAGAGTTCAGTGATCACAAAGAAATGATTAAAATAATACAGTAGAAACGTTCTGACATCAATACAAAAAACAACTAGTCTAATTTTCCTAGTTCCTAGCTATATCAAAGAGCAAAGCAAAGATAGTTCTAAAATAAACTTACATATAGAGCAAGACAGTGCTGGTGATGGATGTTCTGAAGACAAATGCAAAATGCTCTGAGTCGCTCTCTTTCTGTCCTTAAATTGATAAAGTACTACTGACTCATTTCAGATTACATTATTTCTTCTCTGGTTCCCAAGCTAACAGAAACGGAGTTTGACAACCTTTTTTTCTTGCACCTGGTCAGGAAGCTACAGCAATAAAAAGACATTATACATGCAAATTCTAGCAATTAACTCTGATCTCAAACCAATAGCAAGAATTCCTTCATCCAAACATCTCTGCTCCGAGTTTTGAGATCAAACAATTATACAATGCTCGATTTTCCTCCAGCAGAGTGCAGTGTGGTTACATTTTAGAAGTTCAACATCCAGTACAATTTTCTTATTTAAGAGAACAAGCCTGTGGCTTATGTTAATATTTACAAATGAGATAATTCTATCTAGCTAGGCTGGCAGCCTTCACGTATCTTCACATAAACATCGTGTGTGTTTGCATTGCTTAGGAAAGGAGCTTTTTTGGTACAGTTTGTATGGGTTCACTCTTAACACTATGAGAGAAAGAAAGAAAGAAACACTAAACTGTAGTTTCTTAAAATGGAGAAAGGAATTGTACCTGTCCTAATGGAGTTCTGACCTCAAATGCTACTTTGAAGTGAACTTTGTCGACCTCTGTTGCTGAGACAGTGATTGTTGAATGACATTCTCTCAAGCGTAAAAAGAAGCAGTAGTATAGACCTTAAAAAACATAGACAGACAAATCCATTTCCTTAACTAAAGAAGGCTGAAGTGGATGATAGAGCAGCGTGGCCATAAGGTAGACTGTTAACATTGGATGTTTTACTCTGTTTCTTCCTCCTCCAAACTTATTAGAAACACTAACCATCCAACCCAATACCATATTCATGGTGACTTTAATTACCCCACTATTAACTGGGAATCCTATACGACATCAAACATACATGCACATAGATTCCTGGATTTTGTAAACACAAACTCCCTGGACCAGATGGGCAATACGCCAACCAGGTGTGCAACCATACTGGATCTGATCCTCGCTAATATGGGAGAGTGCTGCACACCCCCTACTATAATGCCTTCCCTGATAAGGTTAGACCACAACATAGTCTCCTTTGAAGTAAAAAATAAAACCTGCCCCCCCCAGTTCAACTGGGAATAGTCAAGGACTATTCTAAGGCTAACCTCCTGTTATTAAGTGAGAACCTGATAACATTTCAAGCCCCTACAAACCCTGAGAACACTTCTGCCTATGCAGAACTATTCACAGAAACCATGTACAAGCATGTTAATAGATGCATAGAGGCAGCTGTACCCACCAGGAAGAACTACAGAACTAACTTTAAAAAAAAAATAAAAAAAAACAACCTACCCTGGTGGAATCACACAATCAATCGGATGTGTAACAGGAGGAAGAAGATCTTGTCAAAAATTAGGAGGTGCAGCACCCAGAAAGATGAAAAGACTCTCATCAAACTAAACGAACAACTCGGAGGACAAATAAAGTCTAACAAGGCCAAATGTCAGGTAAGTTTGGCCTCCCAGAGCAAGGGCAACCACAAAGCATTCTTTAGCTATGTCCGCAACTCAAAGGCAATGCACAATTGTGTGCAGAGCTCATTGTAAATGGAGCCACCTGTACTGAGCCAGAAGATATACCAAACCTCATGGCTGACAAATTCAACTCCAACTTTACTCCTCTCTCCTCCTGTACCTTCCCTCAGGAAATATAATCAGATACAACTCCCCCTACTATCACTAGGGAACAGGTCCTTTTAATGCTCTCTCTCTAAGACCAAGAACACTGCATCAGTGGGCCCAGACAATATCCCAGGATGCCGTCTAAGTAGCATGAAACATGAACTATCAGGGACTCTGGAATTACTATTTAACTGTAGCCTCCAGACAGGCTTCATGCCTCATGAATGGAGAAAGACAACAGTCATCCACCTGCACAAAGGTGGGCCATCTACAGATCCTGGAAACTATAGACCCATAAGTCTCACTAGTCTTGTTTGTACAGGACCCAGGACATTAGAATTGGGGAGTCCACCTCCACAAAAAAGGCCAGTCACAAGTGGAGTCCCTCAGGGATCAGTCCTTGGTCTGCTCCTGTTTGGCATTTACTTCTCAGAAGTCAAGGCCAATGCCAGTGGTTTCTGGCTGACTAAATTTGCAGATTGCAAATTAGGAGCGGTCATTGAATCTCACATCGACACAAATGTTCTCCAGGAGGGGCCGACACAGACAAATAACTGGTGTCAGAGCCATGGAATAAAACGAAATGTCAAGAAGTGCATAATGGTATCCTTTGGGAAGTCATCCATCCATGATAGCCATCATATTGACAACACACCCCTTAGAGTTACTCTAACCCAGTAGTCAGGGACTTAGTAACACACATAGATGGTTAGTAATCTAGCCTTTGATCGTCACATGTCTACAGTGGTGAGGAAATCATTCTATGTTGCACAACTTATGAACAAAGGTATGGCATCTAAGTCCAAGAAAGTCATTGTTCCACTATATTCGACATTCATCAGACCTGTCATTGAGTGCAATGCACCCTTTGGTATGTACCTAACCAGGCATATCCAGCAACTGGAATGTCCACAGAGGTCCTACACTAAAAGAATACAGGGCGTAAATAATATGTCCTCTGCAGACCGCCTCAATGCCCTATCCCTGTATTCTGTCTCCTACAGGCTTTTGAGGAGAGATCTATGCCTGGCATAAAGGGCATTGTCGACTCCACTCTGATGGACCTTCTGTATATCCACAAAATAAACAGCAGCAGTCTTACCCATTCTAAAGACTTAAACTGTGGTATAAATAGGACCTGCTGGAGAGATGGGTATGTATCCCAGAGATAACCCCGTCTATGGAACAGGCTCCCAATCCATGTGAAGCAGAGTTTCTCCTTAACCCAATTCAAGTGCAACTTGGACATTTGGATGGGAAATGGAAATTCATCCCTGGTTTAGAGCCTATATCTCTAATGCAAACAGGTAACCTGTAAATGGTTCATCTCCCAGGCCCATGCTTACATTTATCAAGGGTATCAGAACTTGTCAGAAATTTCAGATGCATGGTTAGGCTTAAAAAAGGCCCTTGTGGTCATTAGCCTAGTAAATACCTATGAACCTACGGTACTGGATTATAGTTACTCCTGTAGTCCCTATAGTAATTTGGTCACCAGACATATTTTGAATTATGTATTCCCCCTATGGATTCCCTTCCCAACTTAAACACATTTTATTTCTCTTTTTCCATTGTTCTGTTTAACCATAGCCCTCTTACTATATACATTTATTTAGACTCCCAGCTGTCCACACCAAAGCAGTCTCACTAATATGTAAAATAACCAGTATTGTAGTTTAGTGGACAAACAAATTTTACTACTAAGAAGCCAGTAATTGAGAGCAATTGATTGTTTTGGCACATAACTGGAGTTTGGCTCTTCCGGTTCTGTTCTTCCTTTGCTATGCTCAAGCTCACTCTGCTCCCCTACCCTACCCCCATTCCCACCCACCTCAGGCTCCTGACCTTTATACCCAACTAGCCACTCCCCTAAGCCTCTCTCTCATACCAACCTCATTTCTATATAGCCACTCCTCACTCTCTTCAATCCACATAACCATCTACCTTCACTTCACATCACCTCACTCAGACAATGCTCAAATTGTACTATCTCATCAGGCTAATACCCCCTACCTAATCCCCCCTCTCTAACCGCACCCTACATAAAGTATAGCCACACCTAAATCCTTACTCACTCCTGTAAAGATATCTACTAAAACTTAACAATACAGCAACACATTGAGCAAAATGTGGTTCCTAACCTTTACATTAATAATAGGCCTTGCCATCACCACATACTTAACCTCCTACCACTGCACTAGTAAGTCAACATTTCAGACCAAGTCCCCAACCTGCCCTACCCATTCACAAGATAAACCAGGCATCTCAGTAATATCTCCTTTTGTCTACAACATTTCAAATCTTGACCTTGCCACATTCAGAGTAACCACACACCAGCTAAATAACCACATTTCCTCAAAGTATAACACATCTGTAATCAAATGCCTAAAAACTATAATCCAAATAGTATCCCGAATCATACCTAGTTGAGATGTGCACCCAAATCCTGGCCGTTCAAACAATAACAACCCCCCACTAGCAGACAAATAACATGCTAGCCTCCCTCAGGAAATCAGTAGATCTCCTTATACTCAACATAAACATAAGGAGCTTACTGGACAAAATCCCAGAGCTACACACTACCCTGGCCCTCTACTCCCCTGACATAGTCCTCCTCACAGAGACCTGGCTAAAACCACTAAACAGTAATAATGACGTTGTTCCATCTGGTTACAATGTTCTTAGACAAGACAGAATATCCAAGAGGCAGAGGCATTGCTCTCATCTTCAAAAACAACCTGACCATTGAATTGTTGGCCATCGAACAACCCAAAATCAGTAATGCAGAAACTATGTTCAGTAAGCTGAAAATCAACTCAAAAAAACACTTACTACTAGTGGCTATATAGGTACCAATTTTATGTAACATTAACACAGTAGAATCCATTCTAGACTGGATATCCCCAACATTTCACCAAGAAACAATCATATTAGGTGATGTTAATACCCACTGGTCCTCCTGTAACTCGCTTCACCCCACTAACCACATTAACCTACATGGTTTCACTCAACTAATTAAAACCACAACACGGGTAGGTAAAGCATAAAAAAAGAAATCCATCTTAGACTGGATCCTTACTAATGGACCATCTCAATCCTACCTCTGTCTCCCTCCCAGACACCCTCAGCGACCACCTTCCCATATTTATAATTGGACACCAAATGAATTCGTTAAAAACCTCCACCCTTCATCAAATCTGGTATACAAAACATTTCAAAACCCATGATTTCATATTTGTACTTAATCATTGCAGCTGGAGACCATTCTCATCTCTCCCCCTGGAAAGTGCCATAGACTACTTCAGTAACATTTTTCTAAACATTCTAAATCATCTTTCCCCTATCAGAACTAAATCCAACTGTGCCCCCTGGCTGACCAGAGATACCAGTCTACTACTAAAACAGAGACAAAGCATGGGATTCATGGCATCAAAATAAAACTCAAGCTAATAGACAGGCATATCACGAACTAAGGAACAAAGCCAAAAAACAAATTGGGACGGACAAAAGGAACCACTATATAGGTATTCAAACCAAACACAAAAGTAACCTGCAAAAACCCTGAGCTGCCATTTATAAAATCCTACAACCAGGAAAGACCAGTACTCCACCACCAAACATTGGCACCACCACGAATAATATTGCCACCCAGTTCAACGAACACTTCACCAAATCCATCCTAGCCCTCACGAATCGTACTTCTCCCACTTCACATCCAAACCTCCAAACTTAACTTCCAAACCAGCAGACCAAAACCTTTTCTCCTTGCAGCCTGTCCCAACTAGCACGATATATAAATTCCTAAATAGACTTAATCTCACAACCCCGGCCGCTGACAAATTACCTGCAGAATATCTAAAGATTGCAGCCAAAGCCATCTCTTACCTACTCTCCATGCTCATTAACCGCTCTTTATCAGAACAACGCGTTCCTTCTTTGTGGAAAATTCCGCATGTAATACCACTCCACAAAGGAGGTAATTCTGTGGAACTATCTAATTACCGTCCATTTGCCATTCTATCCCCCTTATGTAAAATCCTCAAAAAATGTATACATTCCCAAATAATGCACTATCTCCTCACTAATACTGCTAATCAACACCCAGCATGGGTTTTGCCCCAATCACAGTGCTACCACAACCCTTATTAGCTTTACCAACACAGTAAACCAACATTGAAACAATGGTAACTTAGTATCCACTGTATTCCTAGATCTCTCCAAGGCCTTTGATACTGTCTCCCATCCCAAATTCCTTTCTACTCTCTCCGATCTTAATCTCAGCCACTCCACACTGGTGTGGTTTCAGGACTATCTAACCAATCACCAACAAGCAGTAAAATGGCAAAACTCCTTATCTCGTCTCCTACCTGTCAACCTAGGGGTCCCCCAAGGATCCATTCTTGGACCTCTTCTTTTTAACATATTCACTAACCAGCTTCACAGAGCTACCTGCACACCACTCTAGTCCAGTTCGCCGATTACTGTACTCTAATCTGCTCTGCCCCCATCACTTCCTCAACTCCAGGAATTGACACAAGTCCTTTACCTCTGCTGAAACCTGAGCAACTCTTTAAGTAATACTTAACCCCAATAAAACACAGCTAATGATATTCTACCCCACTAGAGCCTTAAACCCCATACCACCATTCACAGTATTCTTAGCAAATAACACCACTATCACACCTGTCCAACACACAAAACTTCTAGGGGTTATCGTAGATCCCAACATGAAATTTGATATGCACATTGCACAGACAAATAAAGAAAGTCCGTAAAAAAAACTCTGAACCTTATATATCCAAAAAGTACCTCACCAGTGACAGTAAAGCCACCATCGCAAGAACCCACCTACTCTCCACAGTCCTCCGTGCTTCCCCCATACTCCTCAACCTATACAAAGCAGACTTTAACAAACTAAGCACCTGCTACAATAAAATAGCTAGGTTTGCTACTGACTCACCCTTCAGGACACATCACTGCATAGCAATCAAACAACTGTCCTGGCTGGAATTACCCAACCTGCTCACATATAACCAGCTTACAATAACCCACCAAATTCTATATTGCCCCGATAGAGCTCATGCTCTTCAAGGTCTACTTAATATCTACTCTAACAAATGCCTATTAAGATCCACCAGTAAAGCACTGGCTGACATAGGCAAAAGCAACAATAGCTCTGGGGACTCCTTGTTTTCCACTTCGTGGAATACCATCTCCGTATATATTGGGACCGCTGAATACAAAAATTATTTCAAAAAGCTCCTCCGGTCCCATTTACGTAGTTCTTGGTTATGTAATTGTTTTGACCCTGGGTAGCTTCATTTAATTAGATCCTATCGTACCTTAACCTTCTATGAAAGCTTGCAGCAACTCCATTCTATACTCTTAATCAATGTGTGTTTACTGTACTAGTCACTGATGAATGTAACCAAATGACTGAACAAAATATCCTTTGAACTGTATTGTTTATTGTAACACACTGTGCTCATTTTAGTGCGTTTACTTTTTGCTCCTTTCATGGCCTTAAAACTGTACTTTAACGTTTGACTCTGTACTGTACTTTATTAACACGTGTATTGTATTTAGTGTATTTGCTGTACTAATCTTTGTGGAGCTTTTCTTCCCTGGCCCTCTGCTGAAAATGGATTCATGCCCAGTCGGGCTTTCCCGGTAAACAAATGTGAAATAAATTGTTTTGCAAACATATCTTGTTAAACTCTGAAACTACAGTCAGCAAGAACCAGATCCCTCAGTATTTCTCCATTACAGGTCTGTGGAAACCTTTATTAGAGTTCTGCAAAATATGTCATCTGCCTCCACCCCAATGTTTTCAGGTGGTTGAATCAATTCTTCACTTAAATTTTTTTGTGGAAGATCTTGCCAGTTTTCCTCACTTTGCCCCATCTTGGTCCCAGTCCAGGAGAGGTAAGAGTCAGTCCATTAGGTACCAATATCAACTTCAGCAGATTATTGACATTTGTCTCTGGTCTCGATTTCAGGACTGCAGCAGCTGTGATGCTAACCTTGTCGCCGTTGTCAACAGCCTTGCTATTAGTGTCATCAGTACTGAGGGGGGCCTTCAGCCTTGATATCTGAGGTCAAGTGCTCCAGGTCCAGCTTGACATTATTTTTTTTCAGCATGGATGCTGAATTCAGTGGAGTTGGTCTTTTAATGCCAAGGCCTTCTCATATTGGAGCTGAGGTTGATGGGATTTTTGGTTCTTTTGTTGGATGTCAGCTCATTTAGGTTGAGCTGTATGCTAAGCCCGTCTGTGACAGTGGTGGAATATTCCTGAGGTCTGCATTTGAGGATTATGCCCAAGGGTTATGCTGACATGAGCACCATTAATACAGGCAGTTTTTTGCATTTGAGACCCCATGTGTTTTGATCTCCTTATTGCATTTGTCTCAACTACACATATTTCTTTGCATGGCCCTCTGGCTGTCCACCTTGTTAAGGACAGAGGGCGGTTAAACCTCACACACTGTCTCCCTTGGCATTGGGTCCTGTTTCAATTTTGTTTACATCCTGAGACTTGTGACCCCTGAGGCTTGGTGGGAAAGGAAGTTTGTAGTCTTCTTTAAAGTCAGTGAACCCAGATATCCAGGATGAGAGCAGTGAACCCAGTTTTATGGAAGTTCTTGAAAATATGAGACAGATAGGGAGATAGCCCATAGACCCCACGTCTTCTGAATGAAAGACTCTCAGGAGGCTTTCTGGACCTCCCAGCTGACTTCTTGGGTTGTCCTGCCCATAGTTAAATTGTAAGACTGATGACAGAAACTGCATTGGAATGCCCTGATGTTTAGACATACAGTCTGTGGAGACTAGACAAATCTTCCAGCTTCCTAAGGGCTGGATTTGCTGGATAAGGACTACCAGACTTTAATTTGTTCTGGTTGCAGAAGCCTTTAAGAATGCTCTAACCCCTTAGAGCACTGCTGTACTGTGGAGAAGTTTTGAGAAGCATGTTTGCGAGCTGTAAATTATCAATCCTGCATGGTTGGAATCTTATAAGAGCAAGCAGATGAAATGCATCAGTCATTCGCTCAGGTGTGAGATGGGCAGCTTTAGTGCAGGTTGTAGTTAAAGCTGAAAAATTTTCAGTCCATCTGAAACCCGACAGTGTGAGAATAGCTTGTTACTCAGCTGGCAGTTTAGCCCAGGCTGCAGAAACCTGGCAGTGTGCGAATAGCCTGTAGCCCAGCTGGGGGTTCTGACCAAGCTGCAGCCACCAGCATCGCTTTACATCATGCCTGGATCTGGTTGACAGATGCCACTAAGAATATTGCAAATGGCCCATTTGAGAGTTCCCTTTACCTGTGATGACATCTTGAATGTGAAATCTCCTTGGCTTTGCTTTCCCTTTTTTCTGAGTTCCACTTTCATTGCAGGACTGTATTTTCAGCCTTCGCCCAGGTGACACTCAAGCAGTGAATTTTTGTGTTTCATTTCTCTGAGATAGGTGAAAACAGCATTGGTGAATCACATCCATCCTTAGCTGTTTTGTAGCCTACTTCATAGGCTCTTAAACACACAAGGGTCAAATTGGGGCATTGTTAGAGCTCCAGCCATATGTGTAATGACTTCAGCAGTAAATCCATCTGTACTATGCACACACAGCACAGCTATAGCATGCAGACATCATCCCGGGGGAAAACTGTGCTACTTTTTCTAGGCCTGGTGTAGGATGTTGTAAAGATTGTAGCAAGCCTGAGATACATATTGTTACCAGTAATAAGCCCTCAGAGGAGAAGGTGCAAAATCCCTCTCAATGTGTATGAAGACTTTTAGGAAAGTAGCTGATACCATACGTTCCCAAGTTCAAAGACAGCATTTTAGGTTGATCAGCTGTCTAGAAATGCTTATTCCTCCAAATGTGGTATGTAGGCCTTTTCTACCAGCCCATGTATATACATTTTTCTTAAGTTTACAAGTTATTAAATTGTTTAACATTAATTGGGATGTTATTCCATAGTTTTGTAATTCTAACAGAAATATACTGAAATCTCTTTGCAGAATTGACTGTTTTCATTGTAAACTGCTTATTGTTATGCTTGTACGTTTTAATGCAGGTATTAATCTTTGAACTGAAAATGATTTGCCAACCTAGATCATAACAATTCTGTATGCTAAGGTTACTTTAGCCTGAATATACCTATAACAAGCACTAAATACATTTTCTTACAGCATTATGATCCATATCCCTTGTTCTTCAGCTTTATTTATTTTTGTAAACTTCCTCTGAACTCCCTCCAACCATCTCCACAATCCTCTTGTAAAGGCACAGAAGGAATTTTTGTATTCCAGGAAAGGTCTGATATAAGTTTTGAATACTAGTATTAATACACTTTCATCCCTTGTTGATAGTTTTCTTAACAAATATCCCATATGTTTAGTAGCTCTGGCTAATATGAGTTCAGAAGGAGATAAAAAAAAAACTGAAGTAATGAGCGTTCCTAATTCTTTATATTCCTTGACTTCCTCCAGTTGAGAAGCCATCAAGTAAACCGGTTATTTAATAATTTTATTTGAAAAATTTATAACTTTGCACTTGTCTGTACTAAATAATCCTATATCCTTTGCCCAGTTGCTAACTTAAGTTTAGATATTCATTTAGCTCATCTGACATGGATGGTTTTTTAGTGTAAATCCCATTTTACAGTCATCAGCATACTTTGATATGCAGTATTTTTGTTCTTAGGAAATGTTAACACCAGGTTGAACAAATCAGGGGCTAACACAGATTCCCGAGGAATGCCAGCCTTTACATCTAGTTAATTAGAGTGAACACACTGACTATTAATGGTCTGTTTTCTACCCAGCAACCAATTTCCAATCCACCTTGTAATGCAACTTTTTTTTTATAATAATTTAAAATGCTTTTTATAGTAACCATATGTGGTAGTCAGTCAAAAGCCTTGGATAAATCCAAATAAATTGGACCAGGAAACAAACCCAGATCAAGAGCGTCTGTTTTATAGTAATAACAATTTAAGTTGCTCAGTGCTGATTTTTTTCCTTAAGACCATGATGATCAGGATCGAGTGTTATCTATATTGTTTTCAGAATTAGTCATAAGGTCCATTAAGCTTTTCTCAAAACACTTTCCTGTTAGTGATGTTAAACTAATTGGTCTGTAGTTTTGCAATTGGTCTCTTTCCTTTCTTATAAATAGGAGGTATACATGATAGTTTCCACGATTCAGGGACCTTACCCTTTTCCAATAGTTTATTAAATATTAAAGTTAATCTAGGTGTAAGTACACCCTTCATAGTAAGTAACAGATTGGCTGGAACCAGGTCTTGGCCCATGAATGTATCTTTTAAATTTAAAAAGGCAGCTAGTATGACTGTTAAAGATGTATTTGTCAGTGCAATTTACTGTAAGGTTCTTGTTCAGTCACCCAAGGTAGTCAAGTCAATGTTAATATAAAAAAGATTAAATTCATTAGCTATCCTACTAAAATGTCTAGTGGCTTTATTAGCAATTAATAGTGTAAATATTGAACTCTCTCTCTTGCCCAAGTTATTTATATATGGTTATAAAATTATTTCTTTTTCTTGCAATTGCAAATCAACTAACTTTCATAACAAGCCTTGACATCCTTAATTTTATTATTTTTTTTAAATCCTACTATTTTTGGTAAGTATCTTCCTATTGATGTCAGTTGAAAATTTCCTAAATGTTTTATAGCTTCTCATTTTTTCCTTCAATTGTTTTTGTTAAGGATTTATTCCACCAACAAGGAAATGAGGACTAGTTATTCTCTCTTCTCACTGAAAAATAAACACAAACCTGCAGATATTCTTCAGTAATTTGATAACGGTAGCAACTGTCTAAACTCCGTGCCTCGGTTGACCAGCTAGTCTTAGTTAGCTGCAAAGGTAAATTTTGTAAGGCATCTTTATCAAACGTATATTTCAGTGATTGTAATATGGAACGGGTTGCTGTGTGTAATACAAAGATGCAAAACAGTGGTCTGATGTACCCAGCGGAGAAAGTAAGTTTAAAGAAGCTACCTTTTTGGGTACATTAGTCATAATAAGATCCAGTGTGCTGTTTCCTCTAATATCAGACCTAACTAGCTGAGTCATCCCATGAAAATGCAAAATATTAATAAATTCCTTTCTTGTTTAAAAATGTACATCTTTGTTAAATTATCACTTATGACTTGGGCAATTATACATTTACATTAATGAAAACTATATAGCAATAATCCCTGCTGTAAGCATTTTACATCGCCAAGCATAAAGGTATAATCCTAGTTGCAAACATTATACATCACTTATAATCTACCCAATCATTATCGGTCAAACATTACGTAGCTCATTCAAGTCCTGCCTTCTTTTAAACCTCATTCCTCCCCTGTATGCTTAGTTCCTACAATTCCCATTTTTCCTATGTAATATGCTCCTAACCCCTTTTTTAAAGATACCAAATTCCAGTTGTTTTATCTCTGTTACTATATTCACTACTTCTAGTACAGGTGGTTTAGACTTTGGTTTCCATTTTCTAGTAATTGCTTTTTTGACAGCCACCATAATTAGACTGTGCAAGACCTTGCTATGTCTAGGCAGTTCCGTTTCTGTATTGTAGCTCAGAAAAATCATTTCCCTGGTTACACCAATTTGCTTACCCAGTATCTCTGACAGAGTAGTCTCCAGGGAATCTTTAAAGTCTGCCAACTCATTACACTCCCAGAAAATATGTTTCCATTTACCTCTTTCTTCCCCATCACACCTTCAACTTTTGCTGTCTACCTGAGAAAAATTTCTCAGCAGTCTACTTGGGGTATAAAAATATCTATGTAAACATTTCCAAGCAAATACCCTAAATCCTTCTAGATTTTGTTGCATATTTGGGAGACATACATATATCCCCCTTACGGTTTCTTTGTAAATTGCGTATCCAGTCTCTCTTCCCAATCATTTTTAACCTTTTCTGATTCTTATTGTTATCATGCAATATTTTACATGCTGTACCACTCTACCAGTTATTCCTTTTTTAATGGCAGTTTCTGTTCTAGATTCTACTAAAAACCTCTACCAGTGCTGGTCTTTTGTTTAGGACCCCCTGTTTCTTTCTTTTTGCCTATACTCTCATATGAGGGAAGGCAGTCTCTAACCTGCAGCCCAGACAAATTCTTGGCGTCTTCCCATTCTGTTACCTTTCCCCATCTAATTATTTGCTCCCCCTCCCAGTACCTTGCTTCCTTTGCCAGTTTTCTCCAATAAATTCCAGCCCCCTGTTGTCTGTATCCCTAATTGCAGTCATCTCTGTTGGCAGAATCTCCTTCCTCCATTCCCATGTTGGCTTAGTTCTTAGAATCTTTTCTACTTTATGAATATAATATTCTGTATGATTATTGTTCTCCTTAAAGATCTTCATCCAAAATCCCAGTCTCTCCTTGTTTCTTGAGCTTCCACCCTGTTTCATTGTAATTCTTTTCCACTTGAATTATACATTTCTGGTTGTGCTATGCATAGAAGCCTTAACTGTGTAGCTCTGAAATACCCTTTCAAACTGGGTAATCCCAATCTGCCTTCTTGTGTTGGAAGAATCCTCTTATCTCACTTGATTCTTGCTGTCTTCCCCTCTCAGATAAAATTGTTCAGCTTTTTATTAATTGCCGTCCACAACTTTTCCTGTGGTTGATAAAAAAATATGCCTGACCTGCGTACAAGACTAAAGGGACTAAAATATTTGAACTGCTTGTATCTTGCTATCCAGATCTATGTAATGGAGCTTCCAATTTCTCAGTTTTGTATCACATTTTGTTTAGTCTCTTCCCACATATCCTTAGCTGCCACACCAGTCATTTTTAATCCATACTCCTAAATATTTTTATCATGTCTCCATAAATATGGATATTGCTAAACCAGTTTGTGTGTGGGTACCTAATTTACTGCTATTGCCTCTGTTTTAGCTTAATTAATTTTGTATCCCAAAAAGATTCGAAACTGTCTGTGTTCTACAACACTGTGTCCTTCTCTGGTTTTGTCGGGTATAAAATAGTATTGGCTGCAAATAGAGCCAGCTTTTATCGACTACCATACCAATTATATCCTTGAATTTCTGAATCCCTTATTTTCTTTGCCAGTGGTTCTAAATGTAATGTAAATAACAAAGGGGAAGGAGGACACCCCTGTGTCACTCCTCTGCTCAAGCAGAAATTACCAGAGAAGACCCCACCCACTTTAATTTTCACCTCCGATCCCTCATATATACTCCTAATCAACCTTATAATTTTATCAGGGAATGCAAAATGGTTCTATTGCCCTGCTCATAAAGTCCCAGCTTACTCTGTCAAATGCTTTCTCTGCATCAAGACCCACCAATAACGGTGTTTTTTCCTTACATTCTGCTTCCTTCTGGATCATCACTGCTCCGTTAATATTGTCAGATGTTTGCCTCCCCTCCACAAAAACCACACTGATCCATGTCTATCAATTTTGGCATCACGTTTTCCATTCCTGTAGCCGTTTTGGACATAAACACTTTATAATCATGGTTTAGTGTTGAAATGGGCCTGTATGAGTCTGGCTCTGATGATCTTTTATCCTCTTTAGGTATTACAGCTGCCACAGCTTTCTTCTAGGATGTTGGTACTTGTCCTCCCCTTAAAGATCTGGAAGGTTTAGTTTAACAGTTTCTTCCCTCTTAGCTTCTGTACTTCCACAGGAATACCATCTATTCCTGGGTACTTTCATGTAGATTGTTTTTGGTTATACATCACCATTTCATCTCATTTACTCCTATCCTGTTAGTAATTGAGCCTCCTCTACCTCTTACCTTGGCATATTTAATTCTTCAATAAACATTTAGGTTCATAGGTTTATACTAGGCTATCTGCCCTAAGGCATTTATAAGCCCAGCCCAGAGTTCTTGTGGCTTACGCCACCCCCCATGCCAAACACTGTGCCCACTAGTTTGTTGTGCCCCTATCCAGCAGTGACACAGAGATGACCCCCGGGGCAAACCCACGATCTCCCATCCACCGGCCAAGACCTCTCCCGAACAGAGCCAGCGAGGCGCTCCGCCTCACATGGACCGGCACTCCACTCCACAACACAGGGAGTCCCCGGGCGACAAATCTATCCCTCCAGCATGTCCTATTTATATCCGTGCCAAGGTTTAAGTCGCTTGCTCCAGTGGACCCGGCAGACCTGGACTTTTTGAGGTGGAGCATGTCCATTAATTCCGGGTTGGACATGGCCTTGTATGTCAGGCACAGGTCACCTCTGAGAAGACGGTATGCGACTGAATAGAGCTGGAGTTTCTTCAGTCTGGCAGCATATGACAGATTTTGGAGTCCCTTTATCCTTTTGGTAAGGAACTTTTGGGGTCTCTCCAATTGCTGCAGGTGTCGGGTGAGATTCATCCCGAATGGGGCATTGTACTCTATCATTGGTCTGATAAGTGAAGAGTACAGGGGAACAATGACCTCACTTGATCTGGATGTGAATCCCCCCATGATCAGGTGGGCAATGCAGAAGGTTTTTCTAACCACTTTAGCAATGTGAGTGTCAAAAGAAAGGCCACCGTCAACCTAGGTCCCCAGGTCCCCGACAACCTCTTCTGTGCTTAGTGGATTGCCACCTATATGGTAGCTTGGGGCCACCTTGTCCCTCCCGAAGGGCATGACTACACATTTTTTGGCATTCAACTTCAGGCCATGGCCCCGGCACCAGCCTCCGCGAGACCCCTCCAAAGGACATCCGCGTCCGATGCACCTTCCACCATGGCTCCCAGCCTGCAGTCACCTGCAAACTTTGTCAGCCATAGTCCTCCTATGTTAGCCTGTACCTCTGAGAAGTAGATGCCGAACAACAGGGGGCCAAGGACTGAGCCCCGTGGGACACCACCAGTGACCGGCCCGTACTTTTTTTGTACCTTTTCTTGATTTCCATATTTCTCTATTTTATACAGACTTTCATAGAATTTCCAAAATATTTTTAATAGCTCTATAAGATCTCTTGTTACGGCCCTTGTTATAGGCTCCCTAAGCTTGGTGACAACCCTTTCTACTTTCTGTTGCCTGAGTCATTGTGCTAAAAGTTTTTGTGCTCTAGAGTCATTAACCAAAAAACAGTTGCTTAACAGCAGTCTTTCTAAACTCATGCATATTGTCAAGATAATTCTTTATATTCTGTTTAGCATTCTGCAGTTGCTTCTCTTGTTGTTCTGAGATACCCTCATTCTGCAATACTTTTGTCATTCCCTCCAAATAATACTTGTTACGTCTTAACAATATCTCCCTTTATTTCCACCTTATTTTTAAACTCCACTTTAATTTTATCCCACTCCCTTGCTATATTTTCAGAAGAAATTTCTGTTTTCCCTAATGGCTCTTGAATAAATTCCATTGCCCATTCCTTAAATTCCTCCCTTTTCAACAGATAAGTGGGAAAGCTCCAGTGTGTCATTTTTATTTCATTACCCTTCGTTTTTATTTTAGTTATTACTGGCACATGATCTGAAATGGTTAGTGGGTGCATATCAAGACTTTCAATTAAATGCACAAGTTAATGTGAAATGTAAATTCTGTGTAGCCTAGCCCAGTTTTTGTATCTTGGG
The DNA here is from genome assembly GCF_019279795.1 of Protopterus annectens. Lineage (NCBI taxonomy): Eukaryota > Metazoa > Chordata > Ceratodontiformes > Protopteridae > Protopterus > Protopterus annectens. Next base: position 688,308,882 of record NC_056727.1, read on the forward strand.
GAAATATGTAAATTCAATCTGAACTCCTAGTACTGAATTCACATCTTCTATGCCAAGTATATTCATAAATTGCTTCAAAAGTCTACCCTCCTTTGTTATACTTTTCCTTTTGGGCTCCCTCAGAAACATCTTCACTGCTGCAAATCAAATTCAAGTCCCACCTCTAAGTAACATTCCTTGCTGAATGCTGATTATTTCTCCCAGAATTTTCTTAATCTCTATCATAACAGTTTTAGGTGGAATATAAATACATGCCAATGTAATCCTCCTCTCTTGCCAGTAGCCCCTTAGTACTACCAATCTATAATTATTATCTTTTTTATCCTCTTCTGTCACTATTGGAGCTCCTCTTGCACTTAATATAAGCATTCCTGTTTTCCTTTGTCACATGTATTCTGCTGAATAACCATCCTGAAAACCTTTCTTTATCAAATTCACATGTTCGGTTCTTTCCAAGTGTGCCTCCTACAGCAATGGCTATTATGCACTCCACATTTTTAATATAGTTGACTACTCTTTTTGTGTTTATCTGTGAGACCACTGACATTTAAAGACATCACGGAAAGTATCATTGTATTTAAAAGTTAATATTCTCACCTTTTATGTATAACAATTTTGCATTAAATGTCTAGTTCCAGCTTTTGTGTTACATGCATACACTGTTTAGCAGGTTGAACTTTAATACGGTTGTTTCTTGTCATATCCATTTGAGCCTATGTCACATCTTACAAAACTTTTTGTTTTATTGAATGCCCTCAAAAATATCCCTGGGACTCCCTCTAAAATCTTTTACCTTATTACTAACCCACACAAAACTATGTACATCTTCACATGTTGAAGGTTTACCCTCCTTATAGGAACAGATGTCCCAAACTGACAGCCACACTCAGAGTTGAGTTACCTAAAACAAAGGTTATCCATGCTGGAATGCATAGTGCAGCCTGTGTTTCTACTAAGTGGTGTCTGGTTTTGTCTTATCCCTGTAGCTCACCCAGCTGGGAAAACACCTGAATGTTTTCAGATAACATTTTCATCATTTCCAACCAATTTCTGTGTTTTTCCTCCTAGCCAGTTTGTTTTTTTCCTCCTAACCAATTTCTTTTTTTCCTCCTAGCCAATTTCTGTTTTTTTTTCCTCCTAGCCAATGTCTGTTTTTTTTTTCTTAGCCATTTTTTCCTAGCCAATTTCTTTTTATCAGATTGTGGACATTTTCTCTTTATCAGTTTGTCTCCATGGAGGCATGAGGACCAGATACAGAATTGCTACTAAGCATACATTTATTTTCTAGAAAAAGCCTTATAATATTCAATGCTCTTTTTCATTTACTTGCTTTCTCTGAAAAAAGTCTTACTAGATCAAGCTTGGGGGCCTTAATCCATTTATTCCCCTCATGCAAGAATGAGAAAAAGCATATTCATTTTTCTTTTGTCATGCTAGTTGTTTTTTTTATATTGCAATGCCTACTTTTTTAAAACTGAGAAAGGAGAAAGAGAGAAAGAAAGGAAAAAAAAAACAGGAGTACCTGTTACTACTCTCCATTACATTTGAAAACAGCTGAGTAAACTTTACTTCATAGTATGCAAAGAAAGTCATACACTATAAAAAAATAACACACTAAAGAAAAAAATGTTTCATTTACAGTTAACCTTCTCTTTCCTCTTCTCCTCCCCTAAGTATTTTTCCAAACATTAATGATATGAAGTATGGTATGTACTTTAGAGTCCCCCATAAGTCCCACAAAGAAAAAAAGTCCAATATTTCCAGATTGTTTTGTTCCGTCGTATTTCATAAATGTAATTATTGCTTTGTAATACCACATTTGTCAATTTCGAACTTACTGGTTTTATTCTCGTTCATCTCCCAAATCCTGCTTCTGCTTCATTTCCAGCGTACTCTCGATTCTTCTAGTCAACTCTCATGCTCCTTTCTTCTCTTCAGCATTTTCCATTGAAACATTGTAAAAGGTTTCACTGGTACAATCTGTCTATCTTCATTATTACCAGAAGAACAAGAAGCAGTATCTCCTTCTGTTTTAAAGCTCAGTTTTGTTGGACACAATTTTTTTGTATTTCCTCCTTAACATGTACTTCATAAAAAATGATTTTGTCCCTCCAGGGAATATTTTGAAGATAGTTGGTTTCAGCAGTTTGAATCCCATGCCTGCTTCTCAACATTCCCTGAAAAGTGAAATAAATTGGGTCTACAATCTCCACAAACACTCTGCTGTCTCCCACTTTTAGTACTTTGTCCTCCTGCCACAGTTTTGTCAGCATCCGCTCCTTCTGCTGGTAGGATTGCATCTTTACTATTAAAGGTCTAAGTTGCTTTCTCATAGCCAGGTTTGGAACATACACACTATGTGCCCTTTCAGTTAACAAATCATTCTGTGGAATACCAGTCCAGTTGCTTATTTGTGCTTTCATAAAATTAATACAGCTTGTTCTTTCCGGCTTCTTTGGTACAGCTGAAAATATGTGCTTTGTTCTGTAATTCTATTAACTTTTTGAAACATCTTTTCCTGAGCAGTCTAATATTCAGCCAGCCTTTTATTCATTTCTACCTCTGATTTTTGCGGTTTTATTACTTCATCTGAATATATTTTTAAAGCTTCTTCCATTTTTTCCAGCCTCTTATTGTTCGAGTTGATGTGCTCCATCTGTGTTTTTTATTTTAACCAGGTCTGTTTGCACTTGCCTTATGTTTTCCTGTAGGTTACTGGAAGTCATGTTGGGAGCTTGCACTGCTTTTTGCTGAACAGCTGCAGTACTTTTCCCAGTCACGTTTTTTTCTCTCACCTTTTGTAGCTGATTTTCCTTTGGGTCCTCTGTATTTCTTTGTTTTTTTTTTGGCATCCAGACAGTGCACTTACTAGCCAGTTACTAAAATTTACCCAGAAACACAAGCGGTAGAATGAAGCTGTTACTCAATGTGCAGTCAGCTGGAAAGTGTCCAGTGTTAATAAATTCTTCGTCAAGATACAAGATTTCACTTACTATATTCTAGCCAATTCTGTGATTAGTTAAAATCCCCAGTAAGTAATGTTTCACACTTTTAGTTGTCCAGATTCTTTAGCTATTGCCAGTAGGAACTACTGCCCATACTTGGGGAGTGGTATATAAGAACTATATACAAGTTTGTAGAAGTACCATGAAGAATTTGAACAAACAGTGTCTTACGCCAGGTGGAACTTAATGAGACAAGATGTTATAGATATATGTACCCAGAGTTCAGTGCCACCTCCCCTAAGATTTTCAAGCATACATTCATAGTTAATAAAAGTCCCTTAACAAATAACGTGAATTCCAGGGCTCGGTGACCGCAATGATTTTGTACTGATACTCCGCAATTAATACCTGTAGTTCTTCAAATTTATTTCCCAGGCTTCTAAGATTACAAGGAAAACAGTTAACAGGTTCCCTAAATTTTTCACAAATTACTTGGTACTTCACACTTTTTTCCCCATAAAATTTTCCAAGTATGAAGTAATTTTACTGGCCATAAAACTTGATCCTTGCTAGTTCAGATGAGCGTTACCAATGAAAACAGCCTCGGATAACAAATTTCTTCCTAGTATTTAATTAAGTGAATATTACACCACAGACAGTTCCCTTAACCAGGTATTAAATATGTGAGCTTTTGTGCAGATGTAGTCAATCAGAGAGGGTAAATGAATGATCTCACTCAACATAAACTGTACTCCCTTTATTTCCAAAGCCTCTGTTATATCAAACAAGTATTCGTTCCTATATTTCAGTGATGTAAACCTTAAACCATTACATCCAACATGTAGTACATACAAGTCATGCTTTGGCTTGACTAAACTTAATTTTGTTATCATGTTAAGTATATCAAGTAGTCTTCACCCAGGTAAAACAGAAATAGTGTGAGAAGCCTTATCCAGTTTGGAAAGCTCCTTTATTGCAGGCCTTAAAAAAAGTATCACCCAAGAATAAAATGTCGGTGTTAACTTTATATACATTTGTTGTCCCAATATCCTCCTTGGGGTTTGCCTACATTCTGTTTTAGTATGTTTTTTTTATTTGAAATCATTTTAGTTACATTCTTGTAACATAAAAGAGGGTTCTCTACAGTCAAATTTGTCTCCGAGACAGGGTCCATACAGTCTTGATCCTGGTCTTCTACCACCAGTCCTTTCATAACTGAGCATGTCTCATTTATTATAGTGACTTTTTAGATGTAAGCAAACATGGGATTCTTTAGATAATAATGAGTCTCCTCCCTCCAGATTGCTACCTGTATTATTAATATCACTGTCCTCCTTATGTAATGTTAATAAAGCCTCGTTATCTAATGTTAGAGGTACTACTCCTACTTTTGTTGTGGCTAGCCCCAAAGAGCCCGTCCACAGAATCATACTTTATTATTAAATCATGACCAATGGTGTTTTGCATCTTACACTTCTTTGAGGTACTTAACTTAGAATCCTTTTTCTTTTCTTCCCTTTGGTCTTTTCGATATAGAGTTCTGATTCTAGTTCTTGTCCTAGCACTTCTCTTTTATTTCTTTCTGTACAGTCTTTAGATATCTCAATGATAGTTCATTCTATGGAATTCTGTCTTCCCTCATACTAGTACTTGATGTATTCACCAGTTGTAAATGCTTTTACATAATGACTACTACATTCTAGTAAATCAATGTTCATTTTACTTTAGAGAATCTTTGAGAGCTCAGTCAGTTTCCTCACTGTAGTGCGATCTCGGAGTTAGTATAAATAATTAGCGGGGGGGGTGTGGGGGGCACCCCCCACAATAACTAATTTGCTGCACGGCCTTTTCGCTGTAGATAGCGTTTGCTGTTTACAGTTTTCGAGGATATAATATAGACCCGATCTTCTAACACGTATAGATTTAAAATCCCATTATTGATTGCTTGCTTAAAAAACATACAGAAAGCATACCGCTTTGCCAAACACTCACTTCTGCTTGTTGCTTTTCCCTTGTATAGGGAAGAGTCTCCTCCTACACACAACACCCTCACCTTACTGCATTTAGAAAGAGAAAGAGTACACAAGACAGCCAACAGCCCACTAGTAAGTGGAAGAAGAAGAAAAAGGCATCACAACTAAAATAATTTACTGTAAAATGCAATTTACTATATATGTGAAGCATTTCATAGAAATAATGTTAAGAAAATACATTGTTTTACTTAGTTACCCTTTTCCTTCCTCATTCCCTCCCCTCAGAGTCCTTCCAAACATTAATTACACAGTGAGGCAAATGCTTTTCAGTTTCTCATAAGTTTAACAAAGTCACCGAAAGTCTAGTCTTTCCACTTGTTCTTGTACAGACGTATTTCACAAAAGAGATTGATGCTTTGCAGTCTCATATTTATTCACTAATTCTTGTCTTATTTGTCTTTCTGTTCATCTCCATCTCCATGTTTCGGTACATTTCCACAGTGCTAGTGATTCTTCTGGTCGATTCCTCTGCTTTTCTTGTCTCTGAAGCCTTTTCGTTTGGAGCAGTGGAAAAGGTTTCACTGGCAAAGTCTCTCTGTATGCTTTATTATAAGATGAATGACAGCAGAGTCCGCATCTGCTTGATGACTCATTTTTTGTTGAACAAACTTTTGCATTTCCTCCGTAGCTTGTACTACATCAAAAAATGACTTTGATCCTCTAGGGAAAAAAAAATATTCTGAAGACAGGTGGATATAGTAGCTTGAACGTAACACCTGTAGCTCAACATTCTCTGATTACTGGTGTACAGTGAATAATAATTTTTCACAAAAACACTACTGTGTCTGACTTTTAATACTTTGCCCTTTTGTCACAGTTTTGTTAGGATCAACTCTTTCTGATGGTAGGTTTGCATCATTACTAATAAAAGTCTTGGCTGCTTTCTCATAGATAAACTTGAAGTATACACATGGTGTGCTCTTTCAGTTAACAGTTCCTGCTGTGGAATACCAGTCAAGTTGCTTATTTGTGCCTTTGTAAAGTTTGATACAGTCTGTTCCTTCTCATTTCCAGTATGTGTTCTGTCCTCTAATTCTACCATTTTTTTAAACATCTCTTTTTTGAGCAGTCTCATAGCCAGCCAGCCTTTTTTTCCCATTTCGACATCCTGATTCTTGCAGTGGTATCAGCTCATCTGAATAGCTGTTTAAAGCTCCATCCATTTTTTTCCAGCCTTTTGTTATTTGAGTCGATGTACTACTCCAGTGTTTTTTTTTTATTCTGATCAGCTCTGAGCACATTTAACTTAGTTTTTCCTCTAGATTAATGGAAGCCATGTTTTGCACCAGAGCTGGAGCTTGAAGTGCTTGCTGAACAGTGTACTTATTAGGCAGTAACTAAATTTTACTCAAATTGACAATATCTCTGGCTGCCATTTCTTAGTTTCTGCTTTCATACTGAGAGAACTTTAAGCTGTTGATCAGTGTGGAGCCATCTTGGAAGTGAAGTTTCTTTGTTCTTGACCAATTTTATGTTAGCTGTTATTTCTTCTGTGGTTGGGACGTTCATCAAGAAATTCATTCAGAGGACAGTAAGGGTCAGGTATAACCGTGATGCTTTGTACAATTCAGAATATTCCTTCCACATATGGTGAATATTTAATGCTTGTTAACCATGAAAGTGGACTGATGCATTATTATGCACTCATTTTAGCCACAGCCTATGCCAGTGGCACAACATAACATAAATACAAGAGTAAAACATACATAATAATACATATTACACAAAGTATGCCAGGCTAGAAAGACAAATGAGTGACAAAATAATATATATTTATTGTGGCATTAAGATTGGCCAACAGTTCTAAAGCTGAATAAATTATTTTTGTATCCATGGTTCATATGCTCCAATGGAGAGTGATTTGGTGAACCAGCATTATTCGTATGCACTCTGTGGGATGATTAGATAGTCCTAGTAACTTATGGTTTATGGATGTGGTGAGAGAGGACATGCAGGTGGTTGGTGTGACAGAGCAAGATGCAGAGGACAGGAAGTAGTGGAAACAGATGATCTGCTGTGGTGACCCCTAACAGGAACAGCTGAAAGAAGTATCTTGTGCTGTAGGGGAGAGTGGTTTAGTGGATGTTTGTTATTTGCATGCACCCTGGTAGGGTGAACAGATGAGGAGTGGCAGCCTCACACTACTCCTTGGAAGTGTGTACAACATAAAACAACATTTCTGGATGAAGATAAACTTAAGATTTTTCTTGAAGTTCTTCATTTCAGTGACATCCCTAATGTGGACATCCCTAATCTGGACTGGAAGTTGGTACCAAGTTTTGGGGGTGCAGCATAGACAGTAGATGAAAGCAGGCCTTCATCTAATTTGTTTCTTTTGAGGATTTGACACGGTTGATTACCTACTTGTACTTCACAAACTCATTCAGACAGGATTCTCTAATGATGTCCTGCAGTGGTTTACGCATTCTTTCCAGTCACACTTTCACTCTAATTGGACCTAACAGGAGTCATATCTTGGGTTCATCTCACAAAGCCTTTCCTCAATCCTCTGTTCTTGGACCACTTTCCTTTTTTCTCTACCTTAAAGACCATATTTGGGATCACCCTCACACGGTCTGCCTTGTGTACGCTGATGATATATTCCCACTTAAAAGTATTGAGACTGCTGGCCAACAGAGAAAACATAAGATAGACTTTACAGCTATTTGAAACTGGCTTCATATAAATAATGTTATAGTCAGTACTGCAAGAAGCTCCTTGATGATTTTTGGGACACATCAAAAGTTAAAACTGATTCAGAAATTTGTCGTTACAGATCCAGCAGATCCCCATTGTCTTTTATCACTGAACAAAGATATTTGAGCCTCTCATTTGACCATTATCGTTTCTCAAACATATTGAAACCCAAATTCATAAAGTTTTAGCTCAACTAAAGTTATCCCACAGAATCTCTTATCTTACTATAGAGGCTCATTACCATTCTTCTACGTTGACTTGAACATGGTCCGCCTTTCATTGCCCTAGTTTCTTCACCAAATGCCATCCAGCTTCAAAGTGCTGAAGATCAAATCCACTATTTCATTTACATGTACAGTAAATCTGAACATCATTGCCATACAATTAATAAAGGAAAATGGCTACCAGTGACTGACTGCTTCATTACTTAGTACTCTCTTCTTACCTGTAAACTTTGTAATGTCTTCCCATTCTAAATAAATGTATCAGAAATTCCTCCATTTATTCCCTTCAAAATTCCAGTTCACTCCTTTCCAGGCCTTCCCTTAAAACTTGTTAAAGATCTTTCTCTAAACTTGCTCTGTCTTGTTAGATTTTTTTAGAAAGTTCAATCATCCGTTGCTTTCAAGAAAACAAATGTATGTTCTTTTGAGTTACTGGCTAGAACACCACTTTGCCTCCCCCTAGTTCTAAACTCTGATTATTACTCATCTAATGTCCCTTTTATATATACTAACACATTTAATACTTTGACTTTTGGTAATATCTCTCCTTCTGTGGCTTTACATTATAAATATAATGTACTAGGACAAATGGTGTCAGGGTATAGCCTTAATGTTACGGTAACTCATTTTTGTTTTACTATGTTTTGGGGTTTTTTTGTACTCTGTTTATACCTTATGATTATTTCACCTTAATATTGTACTGCACATAATAGTTTAACATTGTAATACTATACATTATCTTAACACCCTGCACATGTCAAATTGCACACACATGATTTTCACTTAATATATTTGAATGAGTTTGTTATCATTTTATTGACAGCTAATTTTGCTTTTTTGCTGCATTTAACATTTGTCTCGGTCCTTCATATCCAAGTACTGTTTAATGTACGTTTTTATTTTATTTTGTAAACTTGCTCATTATAGTTTATGCCTTATGTGTATTTTACTCTAATTTTGTATCATATTGTACTTTTTCTGCTTGCATCTTTGCAGTGTATTTTGTCTGTTTTTAGTCTTCTTGTATCGGTTTGTAATGTGTTTGCATCTTGTTGTAATATGGTTTATTAATATGTATTTATTTTGTTCTTTGTTACTAATTGCATGGCTCTAGTAGTGGCTGAAAAGGGTCCTTGGACAAGATTTCTTACCCAGTTAACAAACATCAAATAAATACATAAGTAAAATAAATAACTGCTGCATTTGAAATGGACCTTGTGCAATGTTCTTTCTTTTGGTAGTTATATACGAGTCAGATGTGTGCATATTTTAATGATATTACTTGAACTTTATTTTCCTTTAGGAGTATTTTGTCATCTTGAAAATGAAGGGGGGAGGAAAACAATGAAAAAGTGGAAGCTTTGCATGTCCTGCTTCTCAGACCAAAGTTGAAACTTCTTTAGCTTGTGTTGTCATACTGTCATCTTTTTCTTTTGGCTCACTTTCCCCCACTGTAGATGCCACTAACTTCAGTCTTCCAGCTGAACCCTGGTACTCAAGTCTGGTGATGTAGTCTCTGATGATACCGCAGTACGGTCCTACTGGGATAGGCCTCCATACAGGGGAAACCTGTAGACTCAGTAGAGGTTACATTGTGAGCAGGAGAGGTGGAGCCTTAATATTGCTGGTTTGAGTTGACTAAGGGATTTTGAGATTAGCCTGGCCCCTCTACTTGCTTACCGAGAACATACCTATGAAGTGGAATCGGGATGCATTGGTTTGTGGGAAGTAGTCTTCATTTCTGTGGTTGTTTTGCATCTTTATGATGCATGTTTTATAGAAATTCCACTCTCCACTAGGAACTCAAACTTTTGCTGCCCAACTGAGCACACCAGCCTCTCCTCAGACAGTAACAAGAAGGCAGAGTCTCTGCATTCCCACCTGTCCACAGCTGGTTCGTCAAGCACCCAGTCCAGGTCATCTAGGTTGTAGTCATAACTTCATTCCTGTACACCAAAGAGCCATGGTACCACCACGTGCATTTGATGTGTTAGCTCTTCTCTTTATGCTTCTCCTTTGACTTTCTGTTTTTCTTCATGCATTGACCTTCTCTTTTCCTGTTGAAGGTCTTGAATCATACTTTCATTTTCATCGAACCAGTCTTTATGTACACAGTGTATTCAGCACAAGTGTGTAGCAGTCTTGAAATCCTTCCAGTATTTCTCAGTAACCATCCTAAGGAGCATGTTGGAGAAGACAAGGTTATTCTTGATTGAAAATTTGTTGCCAAAGCTGGATGTGATTCAGATATGTGGAGTGGCACCATTAGACAGAAGGGTGTAGGAATGCCGAAGTACATTGCTGTTTTGCTTTTAAACAGATGCTGATCAGGAAGTTACACACACACACAAAATTGTCGGGCAGG
>NC_056727.1:688624145-688791645 GCF_019279795.1 Protopterus annectens
CAGCTAGTTTGTTGGATTATTTCTGTTGTTCATAGATAGGTACTAGGCTATCTGCCCTAAGGCATTTATAAGCCTAGCCGGATTGTGTTGGCTTTCGCCGCCACCTTAGATTAGTTCCGTGTGCCTCTGTCCAGCAGAGCCATTGAAGTGATCCCTGGGGTAAACTTTGTTTCCCATACACTCATCAAGGTTTCTCTTGAAGAGGGTTAGCGAGAGCTCTGCCTAATGTCGATTGAAATCTTGTTCCAGAGCATTGGAAGTCTCTGGGACAGGAATCTCTCCCTCCAGCACATCCTATTTATTGTTGTGGAGAGGTTTAGATCCCTGGAGCATGTGGCTCGAGGAGATATGGTTTTCTTTAGGTGGAGCATGTCCATCAATTCTGGGTTGAACATGGCCTTGTATGTCAGGCAGAGATCACCTCTGAATAGGCAGTACGCAACCAAGTACAGCTGGAATTTCTTCATTCGAGCTGCATAGGGCATCTGCTTGAGGCTCGGTGATCCTCTTGGTGAGATACTTCTGTGGTCTTTCCAGTTGTTGCAGGTGTCTTGTAAGGTACAACCCAAATGGGGCATTGTACTCTATGATGGATCTGATGAGTGATGTGTAGAGGGGCCCAATGACCTCTTTCGATCTGGATGCAAACCCTTTTGTGATTAGGCGGGCCACATAGAAGGATTTTCTAACCACTTTGGCATTGTGATTATCAAAGGAGAGGTTACTATCTACTTGGGTCCCCAGATCCCTTATTACATCTTCTGTATTTAGGGGGCTACCACCTATGTGGTAGTTTGTGGGTACTTTGTTTTTTCCAAAGGGGATGACTATGCACTTTTTGGCATTTAGCTTGAGGCCATGGTTTTGACACCAGGTATCTGTCTCAGTGAGACACTTTTGGAGGATGTCTGTGTCAGCCGGAGAGTCAATTTTATAGCCCCTTGTTTGCAGTCGTCTGCGAACTTGGTCAGCCATAGTCCTTCTCTGCTTGCCTGTACCTCTTAGAAGTATATGCCGAACAGGAGGGGTCCTAGGACTGAGCCCTAGGGCACGTCACTTGTAACCGATTTAGAGTTAGACCTGGCTCCTACAACTCTTACCATGTGGGTTCTGTCCATGAGCCAGTTGGCAACCCATCTCATGACGTAGGGGTTTATGTTCAGGCTGGAGAGCTTGTCTGTAATACCTGCTTGTCTATAATACTACAATGAATGTCATCTGGTGTGAGAGCTTTCTACATTTCATAAGGTGGACATCCCCTTATAGAAAAAGCAAAAAACTAAACATGTTACTCTGGTTCGTAACGACCCCACAGAGTGAATGGCAAAATTTCACTCAGGGGTGTTTAATGCTTTGATGGCTTTAAAACCTCCTCAGGGAGTTTCTGTTCCAGCTCCTCTGTAGTTCTGCACTGTCCTTAAAAGACCCATAGGACAAAATTCCTCTGAGGAGGCAGCGGATTCAGATGAGGAATCCCTTGCTTACTCCTCTCAGATTCCTTCTGTTTTAGATTGTTGGTCTGAGGAGGACTCTGCTAGTCCTGATGCTCCTTTTGAGGAAATTTTTTTTGGGGTCACAATCTCTCTAATGATGGGAGTTTTTTTTTAAGTGGGCTTGTTCTTTGGTTTCTGAAGTACAGAAAGATATGAGCTGCTGCAGATGTATTCTCCCTGACCTTCTGCTGTCCCTCCTGTTTTGGCTGCCTTGTTGGATGCCTGTTCTAATGCTTCTGAGGCTCCTGATGCCCAGCTCCCTGCCGTCAAGAAACCTGATAGGTTTTATAGGGTGCCTGAGGACTGTAAGTTTCTTTACAAGTGCCTTCTGCTGACCTCTCATTGGTATCTGTGGCTTCTGACACGCCATCTCAATTGCTACCTTCTCCTAAGTTACTGCCTTCTGATAAAGATAGCAAAACCATGGAAAGGTTGGGGGGAAAAAGCTTTATACCTCTGCTAGTTTAGCTTTTAGGGTGGTAGGTTATCAGGCGCATATTGGCTCTTTTTTTCCCAGGTATGTCAGGTAATTTCTGATCTTCTTGACTCTGAAGGGAAGACTTCTGCTCTTTTCCTGTTAGGGACTTCCTCCCAGGTGACTCATCATTCTGTCAAGTGTAGTTATGATGTAGCAGATGCTTCCTCTAGGGCTGCTGGTTTTGGGTTTGTGATGAGATATTCTTTACTTCGGCTTCAACCTTTGCGTGATGATATTAAGGCTAAGTTGATGGATGGTTCTCTGGATAATAAACAGTTGTTTGGCGAAGCTGCTGCTGCTTTAAGTCTCTTTGGGTTAAGGGCAAGGTTTTACAGGAAGTAAAACATGTTTTTGTTTCTCTCGTCCCCAGGTTTCAGAGAACTTACCCCAATAAACCAGCCTTTGTTCATAGGCATTCAAACCTTCCCCCGAGTGCAAGAAAGGTGGGAAGTGGGCTCCTCCTGCTAAAGCTACTCAAACTTCTGTGCCCCAGAAGTCTCCTTTTCCTGTTAAACCAGGCACTGACTATTTTACTCTTCCCAGCCACATTCTTCTTTCTCTTCACCTTTCTATGTTTCTCCCTGTTTGGTTAAAAATTAGTCGGGACTCCTGGGTTCTGTCCATTGTTCGCCAAGGGTATTTCATGGTCTAGAAATCTCTTCCCCCTTTTATGAGAATTCTTTAGCCCCCTCAGGAACAGCTGTTGTCCTTTCCAGAGGTATTTCAGGATCACTTAACTTGGGGTACTGTTCAAGAAGTTCCAGTTTTCCAAAGAGAGAGAGGTTTACTCCAAAATGTTCCTAGTACCCAGGAAAGAGTGTACTTGGAGACCAATTTTAGACCTCTCTTATCTAAGTACATTTCTGAAGGTTCCCTTTTTTCAAATGTTGTTCCTTTAGACTTTGTTCCCTTTTTAGCTTCCTTGGGCTTATATTGTGCATCTGTATCTCAAGGCTGCTTATCTCCATATCCCAATTCATCCCCTTTTCAAGATGTTTTTACATTTTTCTGTTTCTTCCTGGCATTTTCAGTTCTCTCTTTGCCCTTTGGCCTTTCTACTGCCCCAAAAGGGTTCACCAAATGCCTCACTCCTGTGATTGCTTTTTTGCATGCTAAGGAGGATCCAAGTCTTTTCCCTGCTTAGACCATCTCATTACAGGCATCCTCTCCAGAGACCTTGTTGCAAAATCCTCACTTTGCAATCTCCCTTTTGCAGAGCCTGGGGTTCACTGTAAAATTCAAAAAGTCCTTTCTGACTCCTCCTCAGAATCATGCCTTTTGGGGGTGCAGGAAGTGGACTGTTTCATCCCTGCCTCCTCCCAAGGCCCCAGCTCTCATTGCCTTTATTCAGTCCCTTCTTCTGACCTCAGTAACAGCAGTGGAATTTCTTAGAGTTCTGGAGTTCATGGTTTCCACTATTCCTTTGCTCCCTTTTGCCAAATTCCACATGAGTAAACTTCAGTGGTTTCTAAAGTTAGTTTGGCTTCAGCATTCTCATCCGCTTGATTTTTTTTAGTTCCTCTTCTTCCATGTCTCAAGCAGGAACTGCAGTGGTGGATTCAGCAGCTGACTGTCAGTCCAGGGCTGTCTTTTCATCCACCTCTTCCCTCTCAGGAGCTGTTCACCGATGCCTCAGATGTGGGATGGGGAGCAGGTTGTAACTCCCTAAAAGTACAGGGAGTCCAGCCACCTCATCAACAGAAAGGCCACATCAAAGTTAAGGAGATGAGAGCTCTTCTGCTGGCTTTTCAGACCATTCATCTGCTTTTTTTCCTCATGACCTCTCACAAAGTTTACAGACAATTTCACAGTGATGTGGTTCGCCAACAAATTGGGGGGGGGGGGGCAAGGTCTCATCTTCTTTGCCGGTTGGCAGTCCTAGTGTGGGAACTAGCTGTCTGGTTCCAAGTGTACATTCCTTCAGGTCAAAACATTGTGGCAGACACTCTGTGCAGGTCCATAACTCAATCCCACGGCTGGATGGTTCATAGGGAAGCGTTTTTGGACATTGTCCACCAGTGGGATACTCCTCAAATGGATCTTTTTGCCTTCCCTCTGAACAGACAACTTCCTCTATTTTGTGCCAGAGTCCCAGGTCCTCTGGTTTGGAAGGTGGATACCCTCTCTTTTTCTTGGAAGGGGATGTTTCTTTATGCTTTCCCTCCCCTTCCCCTCATTCCAAAAGTCCTGTTCAAAGTACAACAAGATGCTCCCAAAGTCTTGTTAGTGACTCGCTCCCTTTTGGCCGAGACAACATTGGTTCCCTCTTCTTCTGCATTTAGCCAAGGGCAATCACCACAAGTTCCTCACAGGGTGGACCTTCTCACACAAGATAAGAGATATGTCATTCATCCCCACCTGTTCACTCTTCAACTGACATTGAGTGATAGGATTTTGATTCCACATGGACACCTTTTTTCTGAAGACGTGCTTAGGGTCCTGCAGGAGGCCAGGAAACCCACTGTTAGGAAATCTTACTTATCCAAATGGAAGAGGTTTTCTGTTTGGTATCTTTCTTGTAACCTGGATCCACTTTCTGTGGATGTTCCTTTAGTTCTGTCTTACCTGTGTGAATTGCTCATTGCTTGGTTGGCTTATTCTTTTGTTAAGGCCCACTTTTCAGCTATTTTTAATGTGTCTGCCTTTATTACCTCCTTTAGCTTCTAGATTTGAAGCTGAATCTATTAGGCCTCCATGGAAGTCTGTTCCTCCTCTCTGGGATCTTAATTTTGTTTTAGAAAAATTGACCCAGGCTCCTTTTGAGCCTGCAGCCTCAGCTTCATTTAGGCATTGCTGTTGGAAAAAGTTTTTTTTTGTTAGCTCTTACTTCTGCCAGATGGGTGTCTGAGCTTCAAGCCCTTATGGCGTGTCATCCTTTTTGGTGTTTCATAAGGACAGGGTGTCCCTTCGTACTAACCTTCTTTTATGCCCAAAGTGGTGAATGTGTTCTCTCTTCATCAGTCTATTCATTTGCCCACTTTTTCCATTTTCTTTAATCTGCCAGTGAGAAGGTGCTGCACACGTTGGATGTGCATAGACAACTCACACTTTATTTGGATAAGACTAACACTTTTCGTAAATCTGATCAGCTCTTTGTTTCTTTTCATCCCAGGTCCTCAGGATTGGCTGTGTTCAAGCAGACTGTTTCTTCTTGGACTTCTAAAGCAGTTTTTTTTTTTTTTTTTTGTTACTCTGCTAGAGCTGTGGCTTACTTTGGTGCTTTTTTTAAGGGTTTGGATACTAACAGTATTCTTGAGACAGCTACCTGGACTTCTGTTCGCACATTTACCAAACACTACAAGTTGGATGGAATTTCCAGAGCTAGAGCTGTTTTTTCTATGGTCATCCTTCATGGCTTCCTTGAGAGTTCCTCTGGTCCTTCCTCCTCCCTTTCTTCTTCTTGAGCTTTGGCACTGTCCCTATTGTAATAAATACTGCAACAGTGAAGTGGAAGGACATAGTACAGTTGTGTAAAGTCTTCCCATAATGGTAGATGTCCTTCTCCTCACTGTTGTAGTATTCACTCCCTCCCTGCACCCCCTGGTCCTTTTCTCTTCTGGATGTCATGATTACCTCTCTATTCCTTGGACTGGTGTTCGTACTGGGGCTGTCAGTTCTGAGGATGGTACACCCAGATGTTACCTTTATGCCCTACACTACGTGAGGAGCATGTGTGTGACATACGGCGTACCTTAAACAACCTAAAGGCTTTGGTATACTTGGCTGTATGTTGGGCCGACTTTGTCAGGGGATCTCTATTGTAATGAATACTGCAACAGTGAAGAGAAGGACATCTGCCGTTATGATGAGATTTAACACAACTGTACTTTCTTTGTTAGGTGAACCTGAGCTTAAATCTAAAGTGTTCAGGTTTTTTCATTTTTCGAGATTTACTGATGTTTTTTTTTGGGAGCATTCAAGAAATACCCCAGAGCTAACCAGGGTATATGACCTTATAGAGGATGAGATGCCCAGTTCTTTTGCTATCACCTTTCACTTGCCAGTATTAGAAGTTGTTTATAACACTTCCTGTAAGACACTAGTTTCTGCTCCAGCAGTCCCTAAAAAAGCTTAGAGAAAATGTAGGATCTCCTCAGATATGATGGATGTTCTTCATGTTTAACTGTTGCAGTCATCACACTTGGGTTATCCTGCCAGGGGTAGCCCTTAGCCCGAATACCAGAGGCTTAGTATTTCTGCACTGGTTGCTGTCGCTCCAGGATTGACGTCAGGTCATTAGTGGTATAAAAACAGGCAGCCGACCCCATTACATCAGTCTTTCTTGCCGAGGAGCCCAAAGCAGAAGCAGTTCACACGAGTGCCGGTTGGCCACTACCTGAGTTTTCATTTCCGAATTTGAAGTTGAAGTCTTCTAAAGCTAAGTACCCCGTTGGGGATCCTTTTTTCTTGCTCTATCCGATGTCAGAAAAAGTTAAGAGTTGTCTCGTTGTGGAAAGCAATACCACACCGAGATTTCCATTCTTACTGCGTCACATGTTTAGGCCCAGACCATGACGTCCCTCCCTGCCAGTTTTGTGCTTTGTTCAATGCCTGAACTATTCGTCAGGCTCTTATTGTAGCTAAATACTTCCGCTCTCGATGTCCATATTCCGAAATGGCTTTGGTAAGCCATCCGACTACCAATCTTCCGAAAAAACGTAAGGATAAAGACCTAGGCAGACCCCACAGGTCCAAAACTGCCGACGACGCTTCCATTAAGCTAGTCGCCAGTTTGCCGGTACTCAGTGAGGTGCTTTCGCAACCCCCGATGTCTGCTTTGATGGGTTCGCAGGCCACTACCGAGACCCATTCGGAGTCCGGTATGCCGCGAGACTCTTCTTTGACTTCAGAACCTGCGGATGTCTCTACCTTGGATGGGTCCGGAGCCGCTATGCAGGCACTGGCTTCTGAGGAAGTTCTTTGCACTACCGATATTCGACACAGACCAACGACTTCTTTTGTGTCTTCAGTTCTTTCTAAAACTACAGAGTTTCTAAGGCCCAGAGTACGAGCTACGCCTAAAAACCGACCACCCAAACTCAAGTGCCTGCTTCCTTGCCACAATCACAGATGCTTAAAATAGTGGAAGACCTTATCATGCTGATTAGGGGAAGCCAGCCTTCCCCTGCTATAAGGAAAAGAAACTTGTCCCTAGCAGCTTTATCTGAGTAAGAGTCCAACGACTCTTTGGTTTCTGATTATGAAGACATTCCCTTATCTGCTTATGAGGATTCATATGCAGAGGAATCCATTCCTTCTGCCTCTCCTCTAGAGGATTTTTCTATTGGTGAAACCCTACATACTTAGAGAGAACATTTCCATTGGGATGCCAGGATTATCCTCAGTCCAAAAAGAGGCTCGGGGAATTTTTAGATTTACCACATCACAGACCCTTGGCTGTCCCTCCTGTTCTGGATGTTGTGGATGATGTCTTTATGGAATCCAGTTTAACTCCTGATACTTTACCTCCTGCCCCCAGGAAACCTGAGAGGTATTACAGAGTCCCTGACTCACACAAATTTCTTTTCAAGAATCCTACTGCCAACCCAGAGGTAGTCTCTCAAGGACCTAAAGGAAAAAAAGCAACCACAGCTAAGAATCCCACCCCCTCAGACAGGGATTCCCAAGGTTTAGACAGATGAGGAAAAAAGTATATACCTCTGCAACTCTTGCAATTCGAGCATTAAATTGTCAGTTCCACATGCTGAAATACCAGCAACATACTATGGAACTTATTAAACAAAAATTATCTACCTTCCCTGACTGTGCAGAAAATAGAATTACAGGAACTTATGCACTCTGCAAGCCAATTCAGTAAGCATACCCTGCAATGTGGGTTTGATGCCCTAGAAGCATCCTGCAGGGCAGCATTCACAGGTTCTGTACTTAGAAGGCATGCTTGGCTTAAGGAACAGACCTTGCCAGGTCATGTCAAATCAAAATTATTGGATGCACCACTGAACAAAGACGATCTGCTTGGCACCAAAGCAGAAGAGGTTTTAAAAAAGATGGAAGAAAAAGCTAAGTCTATACAGACAGTTAAAGACTTTTTGCAAGTCCAGCCTCCAGTATTCAGTAGGCATTGCCCCTCAAAACATTGGTCCTTTCCAACCCCCTCAAGGCCACCTCAGACTAGACCCAGTGAAAACGGACCCCCCCCAGACAGCAGTTTCAGGGTATACAGAGATCTAAGCAATGGAGTACCTCCACTTCTAAAACAGGGAGTGCTAAGCCACCCCCTTATGGAAAGAATTCACGATGGCTTCTCAACTCCTCCTCTCACCTCTGCCCATCTGTTTGTGCCCCTAGGAGGAAAACTTGCCTCCCATGCAAAAAACTGTCCCTCCATCCCCAACGATCAATGGGTCCTCAACATAGTGTCCCGGGGTACAAATTTTATTTCCACACGTTGCCAACCCCAAAAGGGTTCCCAGATCTTCCTCAAAACCAGTGGGCAGAGGCACAAAACCAAGTTCATCCCCTGCTCTCCATGAGGGCAATTCAGCCTGTTCCTGCAGAACAGATAGGCCAAGGTTTCTATTCTAGACTTTTCCTGGTACCCAGAAAAGAGGGCACCTGGCGCCCAGTCTTAGATCTATCCATTCTAAACACCCTCCTGGTGGTACCAAAATTCAAAATGCTCACCCTGCAGCAGCTTCTCCCTATGCTGTAAAAAGATGCCTGGTTAGCCACCCTAGACCTATAAGAGGCCTGTCTGTATATTCCAATCAGACACTCTTGCAGGAAATATCTATGTTTCAGGGCAAGCTCTATGCATTATAATTTCTCTGCACTTCCCTTTGTCTTATCCACTGCTCCCAAAGTTTTCAAAAAAATGCCTGGCTCCAGCCATTGCCTTTTGCAGACAAAGAAATATTCAAATTTACCCTTACTTGGACGACTGCCTGATTCAGGCAGATGGTCAGGAAAAGCTGTTACAGCACCTGACATTTGTAAAGGACCTACTAACCTCATTGGGGTACACAGTCAACAAAAAGAAATCCAAACTAGTCCCCAGTCAAAACGTATTTCTGGGAGCAAGCCTGGACACTGCATCCCAGATGGCATTCCTAACACCAGAAAAACAAGCCTATCTGACAGGCTACTTCTCTCAACTGGCCACCAGAACCCAGTTATCTGCTAGGAAAATCCTGCAAGCTCTAGGGTTCATGGCCTCCTGTATCCTACTAATGCCATATGCCAGACTGCATATGAGGAAACTTCAGTGGTACTTAAAAAGCCTTTGGCGTCAACATTCTCAGGACCTGGAAACTATTGCACCTTGTCTAAGGAAAGACTTTCTTTGGTGGGCAGCAGCATGCAACCACAACAAGGGACTTCCCTTTTCACAACCCCACGCCGCCCAGTCCCTAACCACAGATGCATCAGACTATGCCTGGGATGCACACCTGGACAGCAGGTGCATTCAGGGCCACTGGAGCCCAAATCAAATTTTTCTGCACATCAACAAAAAAGAGATGCTAGTTGTTCAGCATACTCTGACAGCTTTCAGATCCCTTCTCTCCCTGGGGCCTCTACTAATCAAAACCGACAACACCACAGTGATGTGGCACATCAACAAGCAGGAGGGAACCCATTCTTACCCACTCTGCAGGCTAGCCATGACCCTTTGGAACATGGCCTCAGTCATGCATATTCACCTGCAAGCTCAATTCCTGCCAGGCAACGAAAACTCTCTGGCAGACATCTTAAACAGAAATCTCTTAGACCCACACGAGTGGCAATTAAACTGCAACACCTTCAGCCTTATGACCCAAAAATGGGGTACCCTGAAGATGGACCTATTTGCCTCCCTCTGCAACTACCAGCTCAGCAAATTCTGCACCAGGGAACCTCACAGCAAGGCCTGGAAAGTGGATGCCCTATCCTTTCAGTGGGCAAACCTCTCAATCTATGCATTTCCCCCTCTACCTCTTCTTACAAGAGTATTACTCAAAATAAGGGAGGAAAGACCCAGGACAATCCTGATTGCCCCAGACTGGCCACATCAGCACTGGTACCCACTACTGTGCAGTCTGTCACCATTGCCTCCATGCCACCTCCCGCAGATTCCAACTCTCCTGACTCAGCAGGAGGGAGAGTTCTTGCATCCACAATTGCAGACCCTGAACCTAGCAGCCTGGCTTATTCCTTGACTTCTCCTCCAGTGGCCAGCCTAAACAAGCAGGTCCTGGATGTCATTCGTGAAGCCAGACAACCCAGTACTAGAAAATCCTATGCTGACAAATGGAAAAGGTATTGTTCCTGGAGCCAGACTAAAGGACCTGACCCAACACAGCCCTCCTTACCTCTCATCCTGGATTACCTAGCAGACCTACTCCACAGAGGCCTATCCTTCTCTTCCATTAAAATCCATGCCTCTGCCATATCTGCACATTACAACACTGAACCACCTGTCTTCTCACACCCTCGCATCAAGCAGTTCCTGACAGGGGCTAGCAACTTAAGGCCACCAAGAAGAGCCCCTACCCCTGCTTGGAACCTTAACTTTGTGTTGGAAAAGCTCACGCTACCCCCTTTGAGCCCTGCAGCTTCAGCAGAGTTAAAATTCCTCTCTTGGAAAACAGCCTTGCTTCTGGCCATCACTTCAGCTGGAAGAGTGTCTGAGCTACAAGCACTTATGGTGGTGGAACCCTTCATCATTTTTCATGCTGACAGGGTCTTCCTCAGGATTAACCCAAATAACCCAACTTTCATGCCTAAAGTGATGTTCAGTATGGCTCTCAACCAAACTATTCATTTGCCCACCTTTTTCCCTAAACCTCAAAATAAGGGGGAAAGGATCCTGCACTCTTTAGATGTGCACAGACAGCTCAGAATTCCTACCTGGATAGGACTAAGCTCTGCAGGAAATCAGACCAGTTACTAGTCAGCTTTGCACCAGGGGCAGAGGGCAAGGCCATATCAAAACAAACCATCTTCAAATGGAGATCACACTACATCCATTTCTGCTACAAACACCATGGGAAACCACCCTCACAGGGGGTCAGAACACATTCCACTAGGGCAACTTCAACCTCTACAGCCTTTCTCAGAGGGGTCCCTACCAGGGACATCCTGGAAGCTGCAATGTGGAGTTCTGTTCATACCTTCACTAAGCATTACCATCTGCCTATCTTTACCAAATCCAGGGCAGGCTTTGCAACAGCAGTCCTGCAGGGAATTCTAGCCAGCCCCAACTCTTATTGACTGTCTCCACCCATTCCTCAGCTTTGGGAATCAACCCAAGTGTGATGACTGCAACAGTGAAACACGAAGAGCATTGTACAGTTGCTTGCACTTACAGAAATGTAGATGTTTGAGTATATTCACTGTTGCAGTCCTGGTTTCTCACCTTTCAACCCCCGTGTCCCTTTCTCTCTTCCTCACTCTTCACAGTGCTATTGGTGTTTACTTTCTACTGATGGTGTTACTCCGCCATAACTTATCTCCCTATTGGGAGGATCCTGACATTTGGGTCAAGAAAAACTGATGTAATGGTGTCAGCTGCTTGTTTTTATACCACTGATGACCTGACGTCAGTCCTGGAGTGACAGCAACCGATGCAGAAATACTAAGCCTCTGGTATTGGGTCGACTGAGGGCTTCCCCTGGCAGGATAACCCAAGTGTGATGACTGCAACAGTGAATACACTGTAATATCTACATTTATGGTAAGTGTACACAACTGTACTGTCTCTCTCCTCATTTGTCTCCTAAGCCAGCTACAGTCTCCTTAGCTGTCAGCTCAAATAAAAGTTCCATTTTGCTTTATCTAATCCAGTGCTGGCTGATAAAAGGAAAATGGTTAGGTCTTCAGGGCAGAAGGAAGTCTCGTTCTTCTAATCAGCCTTTAGAATGTTAAATTATCAAAGCTATATGTACACATTTATTTTGCAGTGTGCATACAGTTTGGATGATTTTGCTGCATCTTGCATGCATGGCAGAAAAATGTAATATGAATGAAAAGGTTTCTGATTTGACTCCAGTTTCAAAACATGCTTTGAGAGGTGTGCTTGAATGTGTAGATGTAATCTCAAGAAATTGCACCTCTTCTGTTGTATTAAAACAGTATGCTTGATTATGCAACCAGAGCATCTCTAATGATTTAAAAGCTGAAAATAAGAATGCATCCTTTAAGTTCTGAATTGGTGTTTGGGCCCGTTGCTATGCAGATACTCAAACAGTGGGATGATACAGATTAATGAATGGGGTATCTAGGATGTTTCATGTACACACGATCTCCCCAAACAAGGCGTCTTCCTTCAAAGGGCAAAACAAGCAAAAATCCCAGCCAAACTAAAGTCCGGGATCAAAAAGGAAATCACAGGAGGATAATTCTTCAAAACCGAACAAAAAGGGTTCCCTTCTGAAAAAGAATCTATTCCCTGCAAAAGGAATGACTGTGCCAAGTCACTGAGCACCCAGCCCCACCTTTCTTTCCTCCTCCTTCCTTCCCCCAGCCTCACTCTCCGCCCTGCAGCCTGGCCATAAGTAGTGCCAGACAAATGGATTCTGAGAATAATTCGGAGAGGATACACTTGTCATGACAACTGGAAAGGCCGCAGAAATACCTCACTAAAAGAATCACAGGCCTAAAGCAGATGCCTTATGCTGACAGTCTTAAAAAAACTCCAGCTATACTCTGTCGCATATCGTCTACTCCGAAGCAATCTCTGCTTAACATACAAGGTCATGTCAAACCCAGAGCTGCTGGACATGCTGCACTTAAAGAAATCCCAATCCCTCAGAGCCACACGCTCCAGGGATCTAAACTTTGTCATCACAATAAACAAAACATGCTGGAGGGATAGGTTCCTGACCCAGAAACTCCCCAGACTCTGAAATAGACTGCCAATACATGTCAAGCAGAGTGCCTCTTTGGCCATCTTCAAAAGGAACCTTGATGATTGTATGGGAGAAAGGAAATTCACCCCGGGGATCACCTCAGTCTCCCTGCTAGACAGGGGTCCAGGGATGTAAATAATGTGAGAAGAAATAGCCAGGGAATTGTTATGGCTAAGCTTGTATAGGCCCTAGGGCCAATAGCCTAGTATCAACCTATGAATCTATGGGCAGAAAATCCTCCCCTTTCCGGGGAATTCCCCACATTGACCAGACCAGACAGAACTGTTTCCGCCAGTGCTCCATCCCATGGTAGAAGTAGGAGTCATAGAACCAGTATCTGCTAAACAGGCAAAGGAAGTTTACTCCAGAATCTTTTTAGGAGCACTCGTGGAGACCATCTTTAATTTGTTCTTTCTAAACACCTGTGTAGAAGTTCCAAAATTTAGAATGCTCACCTTATAGTCATTCCTAGTGTTACTTCCAGACTACGGTTTCATGGTGACTCTAGATCTCAAAGATACTTATATTCCTATTGCTCCCAGTTTCATTAACTTTTTGGGATCTGCTGTGTCTGGCTTACATTATCAGTTTTCTGCATTTTCCTTTGTCTATCTACTGCACTTCATATGTTTACAAAGCATCTGTCCCTAGTAGTTGCCTATAATAGAGTCCTAGACATCCAAATTTTTCTTTGTTTAGATGATTTGCTGATTTGTGCAGATTCTCTATCCAGGTGTTTGGAGTCCTTATACAAGGCTTATACAAGATCGCATCCTTCCTTTCCCACCTGGGCTTCAAATCGAACCATCGAATGTCTTTCCCCACACCCTTTCAGTGAATTGTTTTCGTGGGGTATTAGAGAGACAGTAAAAAGGTTGACCTTTCTGCCAGAAGACAAAGTTCTGACTTATCAGTGCATTTATTTTGATTTCTCTGTTCTAAACATGGCCTTAGTAAGAGAGATGTCCTTCAATGTCACTGTTGCAGTATTTTTTACATAAGGGATCTCCTTCCAAGGATAGCCCAACATCCAGCCAGTATGCCAAAGCTTTTAGGTCTTAAAGGTGCAATATGCCAGACTTATGCTTGCTGTGTAAATAGAGTAAAGGTGCTGTACGGAACTTCTTTGCCACCAGTCTGAACGCCATTATTGAATAAGAGTCTGAATGCTGTACTGTACCACTGGATACCAAGCCACTTTCAGTTAATTGTCTCAATGGGGTTACTTCTCTTCTTTTTTCCAATGGTGTTGTGTTTTGTGTTCATGTCATTCAAGAAGAGAAAATGTCAGTGTGAGAGGCATATTCCCCATAAAGACCATCATGATTAGTGTCTTTTTTTTTTGCTTGGGCACTTTCCATGACCATACACAATGTTTTATCTGTCAAGTGTTTGTCCCTAAGACCATACATATTCATTTATCCTCCTTGTCCACATACCTTAAGAACCAGCAACATAAGCTTTTGGCTTATGATGCTAAGGCAGAGTCCTCCTGTTCCAAGGGCGAGCTCTCTCCCAAGAAGGAGGGCAAAAGGACTAGGTCTGATCTGGTTGCTTTCCACCCTTCCCTGGATGTCTCTCTAGAAGCTACTGAAAGCCCAGAATTCCATCTGGTGCCTGCATTGGGTTCCTCTGCTCTGTTCCCATCTGAAGCTGGCATGGTTCTGAACTCTTACATGTCCTTGGAGGCTTTTCCAACGTCTTCTCCGGATGTTGAGGGGGGAATCTAAGCTGATTACTTCTGAAAGACTGAGGGGGATTCTTCATATTTTACTGATGGTGGAGATCCCTGCTACCAGTATTTAGGGCGGACATCCTGCTCAAGAAAAAGCAGAAAATTAAACATATTTCCTGTATTGCTAAACTTCCCCAGCATAAATGGCAGGATTTTACTCAGGGTCTTTTCATTGCTTTAATATCTTTGAAGCCTTCTGAAGGGGTGTCCATCTTTGTCCCTCCCTTGTCTTCCACCTATGTTAAGAGGCCTAGAGTATTGGATTTCTCAGATGAGGACTTGGATTTTGGCGAGGAATCCCTTGCTTATTCTTCTCAAATTCCTTCCCCTCTAGACTATGGTTCGGAGGAAGAGTATTCCGTGAGTCCAGACTCCCCTTTGGAGGAATTATGCTTTGGGGATACTATTGCCGTCATGGTGGAGTATTTTAAATAGGATTGCTCCCAGGTCTCTGACATCCAAAAGAGGTATTATGAGCGTCAGCAAATGGATTCTCACAAGCCATCTGCTGATGTTCTTCTATTCAGTGTTGCAGTATTCTTTACATATGGGTTGTATTCCGCTTTACGACCCAATGTCCGGCCAGTATACAAAAGCTCTTAGCCACTGCCAGTATGTGGGATGTCGCACGTCTGCTTTAACAACATCAGCCATAAAATTACGTCCGCATATACCATCCTCAGAACATTTCTGCTGCCATTCTGAAGGCTGACTCCTACATAGTGTCTGCAGTCAGATTTCATGTGTGTGTCACTATCAGAATCAGATAAGTGCCCCATTGGAGATTTATTTTCTTGCTACTGCTATTTGTTTTTGTTCATGTCATTCAGGAAGGATAAGTGTAGGTGTGGAAGGCAGATTCCACATAGAGATAGCCATGACCTCTGTCTTTTCTGTTTAGTACATAGTCACGACTACCGATCCTGTTCCATCCATCAAGCCTTTGTGCCCAAGACTTTGCGTAGCTGGCTTTCGGCTCTTAATTTGTACCTTGAAAATCAGTGGCTTAAATGTCTGGCTAAAGATGTTATGGAAGGTGCCGGGGGTCCTTCAGCTAACACAGGTTTGAAGAGGAAGGTGAGTAAACTGAAACCAGAATTCTCTTCTACTGCTTTCTACCTTGGACATACCCCTTGAGGTTGGTGACTGGTACGGTCAGAGATCGGGTCCGGATGTTCTTTGTTTCACTGTTGCAGTCATCACACTTGGGTTATCTGCCTGCAGGTTGCCCTCAGTCGGCCCGAATACCAGAGTCTTGGGATTTCTGCGTCGGATGCTGTCGCTTCTTCCATGATGTCAGGTCATCAGGGGTATAAAACATGCAGCCGACGCCATTACATCAGCTTTTCTTGCCGTGCGGAAGCCCGAAGAAGAAGCAGTCCGCAAGTGCCGGTCAGTCGCTACTTGAAATTTTCGTTTTTTGAGTTTCAGACCTGAAGTTTTCTAAAGCTAAGTACCCCATTGGGGATCCTTTTTTCTTGCTCTAACTGATGTCCGAAAAAGTTAACAATTGTCTTGCCTGTGGAAAGCAAATACCTCACAGAGATTTTCATTTTTACTGTGTCATCTGTTTAGGCCCAGACCACGACGTTCTTCGCTGTCGGTTTTATGCCTTGTTTAACACCTGAACTATTCGTCGTCTGGCTATCTTTGTCGCTTAATTCTTTCGCTCTCTATCTCCATATTCCGAAATGGCTTCGATAAGCCATCCGACTACCAATCTTCCGAAAAAATATAAGGATAAAGACAGAGACAGACTGCATAGGTCCAAAACTGCCGACGATGCTTGTGTTAAGCTAGTTGTCAGTCCGCCTGTACTCAGTGAGGTGCAGTCGCAGCCCCTGATACCCACTTCTACAGATTCGCAGGCCACTAATGAGACCCATTCAGAGTCCGGTATTCCGCGAGATGCTTCTTAGACTATGGAACCTGTGGATGTCTCTACCGTGGATGGGTCCGAAAACGCTGTGCGGGCACCGGCTTTTGAGGGTGTATTCAGACCTTCCGATGTTCTTATTAAACTGACTCCTTTATTTCTGACTAAAACTAATGAGTTTCAAAGGCCCGGAGTTCGCACTACGCCTAGGAAACCGATGACCAAAGCACATTCTCAAACTCCCATACCACAGAAACAAATGCTTAGAATGGCTGAAGACCTTCTTACTTTAATTAGGGGAAGCCAGCCTTCCCCCCTGTAAAAGACGAAGAATTGATTTTCCTTCTGAGTCTACAGACCATGAGTCCGATAACTCTGACCCCTATGATTACCAGGAAATACCCTTATCTACCTATGAGGATTCAGATGCAGAGGATTCCATTCCCTCTGCCTCCCCTCCAGAGGACTTTTCTTTCGGTGAAACCTTGCATACCTTAAGAGAGCATTTCCAATGGGAATGCCAGGACTACCCACAGTCCATAAAGAGACTCTGAGAATTTTTAGACTTGCCTCAGCACAGGCCTCTAGCTATACCCCCTGTCCTGGATATTGTAGATGATGTCTTCATGGAATCCAGTCTTACCCCTGATACTTTACCACCAGCTCCTAGAAAGCCTGACAAGTACTACAGGGTACATGACTCTCACAAATTTCTCTTTAAAAATCCCACTGTGGATCCAGAGACCATTTCCCAGGGACCTAAAGGTATTAAGGCTACTACAGCCAAAAACTCTACCCCTTTGGACAGGGATTCTAGGGCTTTAGACAGATGGGGTAAGAAGGTATATACTTCTGCAACTTTTGCCATCAGGGCTTTAAATTGCCAGTTTCACACGTTGAAGTACCAGCAGCATATTATGGAACTAATTAAACAAAAAAAGTTGATTCTCGATTGTACAGAAAATAAATATTTACAAGAGTTAATGCATTCTGCAAACCAAGTTAGTAAACAGACTTTGCAGTGTGGTTTTGATGCCTTAGAAGCAACTTGCAGGGCTGCTGTCCACGGGGTCTGTACTGAGAAGGCATGCTTGGCTGAAGGAACAAATTTTGCCAGACCATGTCAAAGCAAAATTACAAGATGCTCCATTAAACCAAGAATGTTTGTTTGGCACAAAAGTAGAAGTTCTTAACAAGATGGAGGAAAAAGCTAAATCTATGCAAACTGTTAAAGATTTCTTACAGGTACAGCCATCTAGATTCAGTAGGCATTGACCTTCTAAAAATTGGTCCTTTCCAGTCTCTCCCAGACCTTCTCAGTCCAAGCCCAGGGGCAACAGACCACAAAGACTACAGTCTCAGGGTATACAGAGATCTAAACAATGGAGTACTCCCACCTCAAAAACAGGGAGTGGTAAGCCACCCCCTTATGGAAAAAGTTCACAATGACATAAAGAAACTCCAGCTCTACTCATTGGCATACCACCTGTTCAGAGGCGATCTGTGCCTGACGTATAAAGCCATGTCCAACCCAGAATTAATGGACATGCTGCACCTCAGAAAATCCAAATCCCATCGAGCTATGCTCGAGACTTGAACCTCAGCACTGAAATAAATAGGACATGCTGGAGGGACAGATTCATAACCCAGAGGCTCCCTTCACTCTGGAATAAAATCCCAGTCCAGGTTAGGCAGAGTCCCTCATTGGCTCTCTTCAAGAGGAATCTTGATGAGTGGATGGGAGATCATAGGTTTACCCCGGGTATCACTTCTGTGTCACTGTTACAGAGGCACAGTATACTAACCTCGAAAAAGGGCATAGCAAAATAAATTTAAAATGGGTGGTGAAAGCCAAACACATTCTGGCTAGGCTTATAAATGCCCAAGGGCAGATAGCCTAGTATGAACCTATGAACCTATAATGACTTGTCCATCATCCTTCCCAGCCATGTCCAAGTACTTGCACCCCTAGGAGGAAAACTCACCCTGCATGCAAAAAACTGGAAGTACATTACCCAGGACCAATGGGTCCTAAACATTGTATCTCAGGGATACAGATTCTACTTCCACTCACTGCCAAACCCAAACGGGTTGCAAGACCTTCCACCAAACCAGTGGGCAGAGGCTCAAAAGCAAGTACGTTCTCTTCTCAGTGTCAGAGCTATTCAGTCTGTTCCAGTAGAGCAAAGGGGACAGGGTTTCTGCTCCAGACTGTTCCTGGTGCCCAGAAAAGAGAACTCTTGGTGCCCTATCCTGGATTTGTCCATTCTCAACACCTTCCTGGTGGTACCAAAATTCAAAATACTTACACTCCAGCAGCTGCTTCCTATGATAGCCAAGGACTCTTGGCTGGTCACCCTAGACTTAAAAGAAGCTTATCTGCACATCCCCATTAGGGAATCTTGCAGGAAATATGTGTGATGTTCATCGTGTTACCCTGCTGCAGTCATCACACTGGGGTTATCCTGGCGTCAGGCGGTCCCGCAGTCGGCCGGACTTCCAAAGTCTTGGTCCGACGTCGGTTGCTGTCGCCTCATCCCTGACGTCAGTGCGCCAGGGGTATATATATTGCAACTGACGCCATTTTCTTCAGTCTTTCTTGCCGAGCGGTGCCCGAAGCAGAAGCAGTTCGCAAGTGCTGGTCAGCCAACTCCTGAGATTTTCGAATTCGAATTTCAGACCGAAGTCTTCTATAAAGCTAAGTACCCCGTTGGGGAAACTTTTCTTGCCTCAGACTGATGTCAGAAAAAGTTAACAATTGTATTTCTTGTGGGAAGCAAATACCTCATAAGGATTTTCATTCTTACTGCATACCTTGCCTAGGCCCTGATCACGACGTCACTTCTTGTCGTTTTTGTGCTAGATTTAATAAACGTACTATTAAAAGACTATTTGATTTCACACAACACTTTTTTGGTAGAAAATTTAATTACACCATGCCGTCAGAGCTACCGGCATGCACAAAAAGCGCAGGGATAAGGACCGACAGCCCAGGCCTAAGCCCGATTCCGAGGCCTCGGTTGATCCGGTCTCCGGTTCTCCGGTTATCAGTGAGGCTCCGACGCAGCCTCTGACTACCGCAGTTCTGGAACCCGAGACCGCTACAGATATTTTGACGGAATGTACTAGGCCAACGCAGCCTTTTACTTCAGACCCTTCCGACAATTTACCTTCCAAGGACGTCGGTGCTTCTGAAACGCCATCGGTTTCTGAAGGCGTTTTCAGACCGACTACTCTTACAGTCAAAACGTTTTCCAAGTCGAAGACTCCTTCTAAATCGAAAAAGACTTCACTTCAGTCTCCTGTTCAAGAAGAAACAGATGCTCAAGATGGCTGAAGATTTGATTTCTCTTATCAGGGGTTCTCAGCCTCCTCCTGACAAAAGGCCTAGACAAGAGGAAGATTCTGCTTCCTCTGAACAACTGCCTATTTCTTTGGATTCCCCTGAGGACCAAGTCTTTTCCTTCTCTCCTTATGAAGATTCTGATGCTGAGGACTCTATTCCCTCAGCTTCCCCTTCAGAAGGCTACTCTTTTGGGGAAACTTTACACACTGAGGGAACATTTTCACTGGGAAGGTCAGGATTACTCTGATTCCAAGAAAAGGCTTAGAGAGTTTCTTTTACTCCCCCAACACAGACCCCTAGCCATCCCTCCTGTTTTGGACATTGTGGATGATGTCTATTTAGAATCCAGTTTCAACCTGACTCTCTACCTCCTGCACCGGCCAAGCCTGACAGATACTACAGAGTACCTGATTCCCACAAATTCCTTTACAAAAGCCCAGTAGCTGACCCAGGGACTATCTCCCAGGGTCCCAAGGGGGCTAAGGCTTCCATGGCTAAAAATCCAGTACCTTCTGAAAGGGATTCAAGAGCACTAGACAGATGGGGGAAAAGGTTTACACCTCAGCCACTTTAGCTATGAGAGCATTAAACTGTCAATTTCATATGCTTAAATATCAGCAATTTCTGATCTCTCAGTTAAAACAAAAGATAACCACCCTCCCTCAACAATCTGAATTGAAAGAAGTACAGGATTTGTTGCACAACACCGAGCAGGTGGGCAAACATACCTTACAATGTGGGTTTGATTTTTTAGAGGCCTCCTGCATAGCAGCTGTCACTGGATCAGTTATACGTAGGCATGCCTGGTTAAAGGAACAAAGTCTGCCTTATCATGTTAAAGCAAAACTACTAGTTGCTCCCTTACAGCAGGATGTTCTTTTTGGTGTTAAAGCAGAAGAAGTTTTAAAGAAAATGGAAGATAAGGCAAAATCAATGCAGACAGTCAAAGATTTCCTACAAGTACAACCCCCTCGCTTCAGCAGAAACTGGCCAACAAAAAATTGGTCCTTTCCAGCCTCTGACAGGCCTCAGAGGGGTAAATACAGGCACCCAAGGGGCAGAGGACAACCACAAGCTCAGTATAAAACTCGCCAATGGGGCACTCCAACCCAGAAGGGAGGAGAAGACAGGTCTCAATCCACCAGAAGGCAAACTCAATGACTTGCAACTCAGCTGGCCAAACAAAGCTCTTTTGTCAGCCCCCCGGGGGGGAAAGCTAGCACTATTTGCAGACAACTGGCACATGGTCACAAAGGACAAATGGGTCCTAGACATAATTTTACGAGGATACAGATTCCACTTCCATACCTTGCCAAACCTGCCACAAAATCAAAGAGCAGAGGCTCAAAAACAAATTACAACTCTCATGGACATGAGAGCCATTCAAAGGGTACCAACTCAAGAGCAAGGCCAAGGATTGTACTCAAGACTCTTCCTAGTTCCCAGAAAAGAAAATGCTTGGAGACCAATTCTGAACCTTTCAATTCTAAACACGTACTTACAAGTTCCCAAATTCAAGATGCTAACACTACAGCAGCTACTTCCCATGTTGGGCAAGGAAGCATGGCTGGTAACGTTGGACCTCAAGGAGGCATACCTGCATGTCCCTATCAGACAAAGTTGCAGAAGATACTTCCGTTTCATTGCAGGTTCAACCCATTATCAATTCTCTGCACTGCCTTTTGGCTTATCTACTGCGCCCAGAGTATTCACGAAGTGCCTGGCACCAGTAATTGCATACTGCAGACAAAGAGGAATTCACCACCCACCCTACATAACTAACTCTGTCTTCTCACCTCCCCTGCTTCTTCCTGCTTCTACTCTACTCTTCCTATATAATTGTATAGAATGGACTAGACAAGCTTTTAGTTTACTTCCCCCACTATGCAACATCCTTTAGTATGACATTGTGCCTTTCCACAGTGTGAATGATTCCTCTCGAATTGTGTAATTGCTTTATTTGCTGTAGTATTGTTGTATATCCTTATCAATCTGTATTAATTGTTGTATTTGGACTATTTTATTTTAAATATTTTCCTTTCTCATTTGTATAACTATCATTACTACCTGCTGTACCTATATTGCTACTGTTTCATGTATATTTTTGCCTGTTTTGGAGCTTTTCTCCCCAGGACTCCATTGAAAACGGGTTCTTTATGGCCCAATGGACTATCCTGGTAAACCAACTGCAATAAATAAATAAATAAATAAATAAATAAATAAATATATCCATACCTGGACGACTGCCTCATCCAAGCAGAAAGAAAAGGCATTCTTCTACAACATCTGGCATTTGTGAAGCATCTACTAAATTGTCTGGGGTACACAGTAAACGAAAAGAAGTCAAAACTAGAACCCTCACAAAAAATGACATTCCTGTGTGCCAGCTTGGACACAACTGCCCAGAAGGCTTATCTTACACCAGACAAGCAATTACAACTGACTCAATATTTCAAGACAATGGCAACAAAGACCCAATTAACTGCAAGAAAAATTCTGCAGGCTTTGGGCTTCATGGCATCTTGCATTCTGATAATACCATTTGCAAAAAAAAATGCATATGAGGAAATTACAGTGATACCTAAAAAGCGTATGGTCTCAACACAGCCACAGCTTGGACACAGTGATATCTCTCATTCCCTGCCTTCAACAGGAATTTCTATGGTGGGCACAGGCATGTCACCTCAACAAGGGTCAGCCTTTCACCTTGCCCCCACCCAGGCAAACTATCACAACAGATGCTTCAGACTATGCCTGGGGGGCACACATGGCAGGGCAATGCATTCAAGGCCTATGGACTGCAGAACAAAGAAAACTGAACATAAACCAAAAAGAGATGCTAGCTGTACAGAAAGCTCTGACAGCCTTCAAGGATCTACTACAGCCAGGACAACTTGCAATAAAGACGGACAACACCACAGTAATGTGGTACATAAACAAACAAGGGGGCACACATTCCTACCCTCTTTGCAGGCAAGCAATAATCTTATGGAACACAGCTCTGGCCTACCAAGTCCAGTTACAAGCTCAATACCTGCCAGGACAGAAAAACACATTGGCAGACGACCTAAGCAGAAACATCAAAGATCCCCACGAGTGGAAACTAGACCCACAAATATTTACAATGATAACTCAAATATGGGGTCTACCAAATATAGACCTGTTTGCCAGTCCTCTAAACTACCAGCTGACAAAATTTTGTACAAGGACATTCCACCAACAAGCTTGGAAAGTGGACGCTCTCTCCTTCAGTTGGAAAAACCTGACAGCATATGCTTTTCCCCCATTGCCTCTTCTCACATAGGTATTTTTGAAGGTCAAAAAGGAGAAACCTCGAATGATCCTCATAGCCCCAGACTGGCCACGCCAGCACTGGTACCCGCTACTGAAGAATTTGGCTCACAGCCCACCATGGATATTGCCTCAAATACCTCATTTGCTCACACAGCAGAACAAGCAGATTCTACACAGCCAGATCAAAACCTTAAACCTGGCTGCATGGCAAATCAATTAAGTATCCAACCTGCACCTCTTTCACAAGCAGTACTGGATGTTATTCTAGAAGCCAGGAGGCCAAGCACCAGGAAGGCTTACTCGGACAAATGGAAAAGGTTTTCTGCTTGGAACCAAGCTAAAGGCCAAGACACAACTCAGCCTCATATGCCTCGCATTCTACAGTATTTAGCTGAGATGTTGCATAAAGGACTTTCCTTCTCCTCAATTAAGATCCATGCATCAGCTATTTCAGCTCACTACGACACAAATCCACCTTTATTTTCAAATCCTCTCCTAAGGCAGTTCCTCAGAGGGGCAAAAAACATTAGACCACCTAGAAGAGCTCCCACACCAACATGGGACCTCAACTTTGTTCTGGAAAAACTAACGCTTCCTCCCTTTGAACCAGCTTTTTCTGCATACCTTCAGTTCCTATCTTGGAAGACTGCCCTGCTCCTGGCAATAACTTCTGCAAGGAGAGTCTCAGAATTACAGGCACTTAAAGCAGTGGGACCTTTTCTCATTTTTCATCAAGACGGAGTCTCTCTACGAACTAATCCTTCCTTCATGCCTAAGGTGGCTTCCAGTGTAGCTTTAAATCAAACCATCCACCTACCCACTTTCTTCCCCAATCCACAGAACAAAGGTGAGAGACTCCTGCACTCCTTGGACATTCACAGGCAGCTTTGTTACTACTTGGATAAAACTAAGGCTTTCAGAAAAACTGACCAGCTCTTTGTTTCCTATGCTACAGCTTCTCAAAGGAGGGCCATATCCAAGCAAACCATTTCTAAATGGATAGGCCATTGCATACGATTCTGCTGTACCCATCATGGGAAGCCAGTCCCTCCTACCATTAGATCCCACTCTACCAGGGCAACAGCTACCTCTACAGCCTTTCTCAGGAGGGTCCCTACCAAGGAAATTTTAGAAGCTGCAACTTGGAGTTCTGTACACACCTTCACCAAACACCATCACTTACCTCTTTATTCTAAGTCCAGGGCAGGCTTCGCCACTGCAGTTCTGCAGGGCCTCATTGCCGCCACTAACCCTCTATGATGCCTCCACCCTTCCTTAGCTTTGGGATTCTACCCAAGTGTGATGACAGCAGCAGGGTAACACGATGAACATAGTACAGTTTTGTACCTACCATAAATGTAGATGTTCGAGTGTTCACCCTGCTGCAGTCCAGGTTACCCTCCCTCCAACCCCTCTGATCTACTGGCTAAATCTTTGCTATCCCTTACTGATGTATTTGTTTATAACTGAAGGGATTTTGTGTCTGTACAGTGTTCACACCTTTTGGTACTAATTTGGATCACCCTTTTGGGGGCACCTGCCATCTGGGGCAAGAAAAGACTGAAGAAAATGGCGTCGGTTGCAATATATATACCCCTGGCGCACTGACGTCAGGGATGAGGCGACAGCAACCGACGTTGGACCAAGACTTTGGAAATCCAGCCGACTGCGGGACCGCCTGACGACAGGATAACCCAAGTGTGATGACTCCAGCAGGGTGAACACTCGAACATCTACATTTATGGTAGGTGGTACAAAACTGCACTTTTCAGGGCAGGCTGTATGCACTATCAATTCTCTGCACTTCCCTTTGGCTTATCTACTGCACCCAGGGTATTCACAAAGTGCTTGGCTCCAGCCATTGCGTACTGCATGCAGAGAAATGTTCATATTTACCCATACTTGGATGATTGCCCGATTCAGGCGGACAGTCAGGAATTGCTACTTCATCACCTGATGTTTGTAAAGAGACTCATAACTTCTCTGGGGTATACCATCAATGAAAAGAAATCACATCTGGTACCAAGCCAAAAGATTGTATTCCTGGGAGCAAGCTTGAACACAACTTCCCAGATGGCATTCCTCACTCCAGAAAAGCAGGTTTATTTGACAAATTACTTCAAACTACTGGCCACCAAAACCCAGTTCTCTGCAAGGAAAATACTGCAAGCCCTAGGGTTCATGGCCTTATGCATTCTACTAATTCCATATGCAAGACTGCATATGAGGAAACTTCAGTGGTACTTTTAAAAAGTCTCTGGTGCCAACATTCTCAGGACCTGGAAACACTGATTCCTATCATTCCTTGTCTAAGGACGGAGTTCTTTTGGTGGGCAGAGGCTTGCAACCACAACAAGGGACTCCCTTTCATTCAACCCTTCACCGCCCAAACCCTGACAACAGACGCGTCAGACTATGCATGGGGGGCTCACATGGAAGGCAAATGGAGCCCAGGACAAATTCACCAGCATATCAATCAAAAAGAAATGGTAGCTGTACAGAATGCACTGACAGCCTTCAAATACCTTATCCTTCTAGGACAACTCTTGATAAAGACAGACAACACCACAGTTATGTGGTACATAAACAAGCAGGGGAGAACTCATTCCTACCCACACCGCAGGTTAGCCATGGCCTTGTGGAACACAGCCTTGAGCAACCAAGTGCACCTGCAAGCTCAATTCCTGCCAGGCAAACAAAATTCACTGGCAGACGACTTGAGCAGAAATCTACTGGACCCACACAAGTGGAAACTGGAACCCAACTCATTCAAACTTCTAATCCACAGGTGGGAGACACCAGAGGTGGACCTCTTTGCTTCCCCCAAATCCATCAGTTGAGGAAATTTTGCACCAGAAATCCCCACAGCCAAGCATGGAAAGTGGATGCCCTATTCTTTACATGAGAAAACCTCTCTGTCTATGCCTTTCCCCCTCTGCCCCTCCTCTCAAAAGTACTACTCAAGATCAAACAGGACAGGCCAAGGACAATCCTTATTGCACCAGACTGGCCACGCCAGCACTGGTACCCACTCCTACATAGTCTGACAGCAGTGCCACCCTGGCACCTACACCAGACCCCTTCTCTGCAGGAGGGACAGATTTTGCATACTCCAGCTGCAAACTCTGAACCTTGCAGCCTGGCTTATTCCTTGAATACCCCACCAGCTACCCTCAGCAAACAGGTGCTGGATGTCATCTTTGAGGCCAGGAGGCCTAGTACTAGGAAATCCTGTTCAGAAAAGTGGAAAATATACTGTTCTTGGAGCCACTCTCAAGGAAAGGACACAGCCATGTCTGCCTTATCCCAAATCCTAGATTACCTAGCAGCGCTACACCACAAAGGCCTATCCTTCTCATCAATTAAGATTCATGCCTCTGCCAGCTCAGCTCATTACAATACTGAGCCTCCCCTCTTCTCTCGCCCTCTAATCAAACCGTTCATAACATGAGCTAACAATTTAAGACCCCCAAGGAGAGCTCCCACTCCTGCCTGGGACCTTAACTTTGTACTGGAGAAGCTCTCTCTCCCCCCTTTTGAGCCTGCTGCTACAGCAGAGTTAAAATTCCTCTCTTGGAAAACAGCCTTACTTCCAGCCATCACTTCAGCAAGAAGAGTGTCTGAGTTACAGGCTCTTATGGCTGTGGAACCCTTCATTATTTTCCATGCAGACAGGGTTTCCCTCAGGACTAACCCATCATTTTATGCCCAAGGTGGTATCCAGTGTGGCTTTAAACCAATCCATCCATTTACCAACCTTTTTCCCTAATCCTCAGAATAAAGGGGAAAAGATCCTGCACTCCTTGGATGTGCACAGACAGCTCAGGTTCTACATTGACAGGACTAAGCTTTTCAGAAAAATTGACCAGCTGCTAGTCAGCATTGCTACAGGGGCAAGAGGGCAAGGCCATTTCAAAGCAAACCATTTCCAAATGGATAGCACACTGCATCCATTTCTGCTACAAACACCATAGAAAACCTATCCCACAGGGGATCAAAACTCATTCCACTAGGGCTGTCTCATCCTCTACAACATTTCTCAGGGGGAGTCCCTACTAGGGACATCCTGGAAGCTGCAACCTGGAGTTCTGTACACACCTTCACAAAGCATTACCACTTAACTGTATGTTCTAAATCCAGAGCTGGATTCACCACAGCAATCTTGCAAGACCTGCTAGCCAGCCCTAATACTTCTTGACTCCCTCCACCCTTCCTCAGCTGTGGGCATCAGTCCAAGTGTGATGACTGCAACAGTGAAACACGAAGAATATAGTACAGTTGTGTGCACTTACTATAAATGTTGATGTTCAAGTATATTCACTGTTGCAGTCCTGGTTACCCTCCCTCCAGCCCCCTGACTTCTCTATGCTTTCTACCTTTACTCTTTTTGGCCATATCTTATGGCTATGGTATTTACCTTTAACTGGAGGTGTTCCACAGCATGTAATTGCTTCCTTTTGGGGGGGCACCTGGCATCTGGGACAAGAAAAACTGATGTAATGGTGTCGGCTGCATGTTTTATACCCCTTACGACCTGATGTCATAGAAGAAGTGACAGCATCCGATGCAGAAATCCCAAGACTCGCATGTGTAGGTATTCCTTAGCTTTGCTTGCTCAAGCTTCCCAGGCCTTAACTCCATTACCAGACGCTGAGATTAAAACACAGGTCATGTCACTTTTGGCTGCATCCTCTGAAGTAGCTAGACATTCCATTAAGTGCAGCTATGATGCTGTTGAGTCATCATCTAGAGCTGCTGCTTCTACCTCTGTGCTTAGGAGGCATTCATGGCTGAGACTTCAGTCATTACCAGATGATATTAAGGCAAAGCTACTAGATGCTTTTTTGGACAAGTCTGCCTTTTTGGTTCAGCAGCTGCAGACTTATTTAAGGTTCTGCAAGAAAAAGAGAAGGAGCTTCAAGACCTCAAACAGCCGTTTGTTTCTCCGGTCCTTAAATTTCATAGAAACTTCCCTGTCAAGACTTCATTTGTTAGGAGACCTGCTCGTTCCTCTTCTGCTTCCTCTTCTGGTCCTAGGACTAAGAAGTCTACTAGAAGATTCACTCAGTCGAAAACACCTTCTTCAGTTCCCTCTTCTCAGCAGTCCTTTCAGGTCAGACACGGTCCTGTGTGACTGCCAACTTTCCCTTCCAAGCCATACACCTCCTTCTCTTTGCCTCTCTTTCTTTGCCCAGCTGGACAAAGATCACTCGGAATGCCTGGGTCCTATCCATTATCCTAAAAGGCTATTTTATGACTTGGAAGAGTCTCCCTCATTTCATGGGAATTTCACAGCCCCCCTCCAATCAGTTGCATCTGTTTCCAGAACCCTTTCTCAACTGGTGTCTCAAGGCACGATTCAGCTTATACCTTTGGATCAGAGAGGCAGGAGTTTCTACTCGAGAATGTGCCCAGTACCAAGAAAATATGGCCCTTGGAGGTCAATTCTGGATCTCTCCCAACTGAATACTTAAATGCAAGTTCTTTCTTTCCAGATGCTGTCCCTGCAGACACTCTTTCCCCACATTTCACCTCAGTCTTTCATGGCTTCCTCGGATCTCAGAGATGCTTACCTGCATATCCCCATCTATCCTCAGTACAGGAAATCTTTACACTTCTTGGTGGGTTCCTTGCACGATCAGTTTTCCGCCTTGCCTTTTGGTCTTTCCACTGCCTCAAAGGTGTTCACAAAGTGCCTGGTCCATGTCCATTGCCTTCCTGAAGGTCCAGGGTATTCAAGTGTATCCTTATCTGGACAACCTTCTCTTCTTAGCAAACAACACAGATCTCTTTTGTCAAAATCTAGGGGAAAGGCCATTCATCATCTTCAAACCCTGGGTTTGCAGTAAATTTCAAAAAATCCAGTTGGACTCCATCTCAGGATCCCATCTTCTTGGGGTGCAGATTCAGGACAGGCTTGATAATGGTGTTTCTGTCTACAGACAAGGTTCAGTCTCTCATTTGTTTCATAGAGACCCTTCTGACTCTTCCTTCCATTTCAGACAGGGAATTCCTAAGACTTCTAGGATTCATGGCTTCCACAATTCCCGTGTTGCTCTTTGCAAAACTCCATATGAGGAAATTTTAGTAGTTTCTAAAGACTACTTAGTCACCCACTAAATGTTACGATTCCTCTTCTTCCTTGCCTGAAAACAGAGCTCCTCTGGTGGATTCAGCAGCTTTCTTTGAATCTGGGCCATCCTCTTCATCTGCCCCAGCCTTCTCAACAGCATTTCACAGATGCTTCGGACACAGGCTTGAGTGCAACCTATGCTTCCAGGAAGGTTCAGGGTCTCTGGTCTCCATCCCAGGAGGAATACAGCAGCATCAGAGAAATGAGGGCTATACTTCTAGCCGTGCAAACTTTCCATTCTCTCTTTCAACCAGGTCCTCTGAAGATGTTTACAGACAAACACCACTGTCCTCTGGTATGTAAACAGGGGGGCACCAAATCTTACCTGCTATGCAGACTAGCTATCAAGGCATGGGAGTTAGCAGTTCAGTACAAGGTCACTCTTCAAGCTATTTACCTACCTTCTGCTCAAAATTCTGTGGCAGAAGCTTTAAGTAGGTGCATGACAAACTCCCATGAATTAATGCTTCACAATGGTGCATTTCTGGACCTGGTTCATCGGTGGGGTACTCCACATCTGAACCGATTTGCCTCCTCTCAAAACATGCATCTTCCTC
The DNA here is from genome assembly GCF_019279795.1 of Protopterus annectens. Taxonomy (NCBI): domain Eukaryota; kingdom Metazoa; phylum Chordata; order Ceratodontiformes; family Protopteridae; genus Protopterus; species Protopterus annectens. Next base: position 688,653,905 of record NC_056727.1, read on the forward strand.
TCTTTTGTGCCAAGGTTCCACATCCTCTGGCTTGGAAGGTGGACACTCTTTCCTCCTATTGGAAGGGGATGTTTCTTTATGCATTCCCCCTTCCTTCTCATGCAGAAAGTCATCCTGAAGATTTGGCAGGACAAACCCAAAATCTTGTTGGTGATTCCCTTTTGGCCAAGACAGCATTGGTTCCCCTTTCTTCTGCAACTGTTCAAGGGTCATTACCACAGGTTGCCTCACCGGCTGGATCTGTTCACACAGGACATGGGATCCCTGCTTCATCCACATCTGTCAACATTACAGCTGAACGTGTGAGTGATCAACTTCTGATCCCTTTCATGCACCTTTTCTCTCAAGGCATGCTTGGGGTTTTGTAGGAGGCCAGGAAACCCAATACAAGAAAATCTTATTTCCAAATGGAAAAGATTTTCTATTTGGTGCTTTAATAGAAGTCTAGATCCGCCATCTGAGGACATTCCAGTATAATTATCTTACCTGTGTGAGCAACTTAAAAGTGGCTTATCATTTTCTTCAGTGAAAGTCCACTGCTCTGCTTTTTCTGCTTGTCTGCCACTATCACCTCCTTTAGCTTCCAGATTGGAGGTTAAACTTTTTGTTAAAGGTGTCCTACATATTAAGCCCCCAAAGAAACCACTTCCACCTCCTTGGGACCTTAATTGTGTCTTAGAAAAGCTAACACTGCCTCCCTTTGAGGCCGCAGGTTTTGCTTCTCTGACTTTTTGCACTTGGAAAACCATGCTTCTGGTTGACTTGACTTCTGCTAGGAGGGTTTCTGCGATTCAGGCTTTGATGACATCCCCAACTTTCCTGGTTTTCCACAAGGACAGAGTTTCCCTGCATACCAGTATTTCTTAAATGCCTAAAGTGGTGAATGACTTGTCTCTTAATCAGTCTATCCAACTGCCTACCTTTTTTCTTTCTTCTCAGTCCTCTAGTGAAAACATTTTGCATATGCTAGATGTACATAGGCAACTTAGATTTTACTTGGAAAAGACAAGCTGTCAGGAAGCCAGTTCAGCTTTTTGTGTCCTTTCATCACATGGCTCTGGGTTTACCTGTGTCTAAACAAACTATTTCATCTTGGATTTCTAAGGCTATTGTGTTTTGCTATGATTTCCATTGTAAGTCTTTGCCTACTTCTGTTAGAGCCCATTCCACTAGATCTGTGGACTTTTTGGGGGCTTTCTTTAAGGGTCTAGATACTAATTCTATTTTGGAGGTTGCTACTTGGTCCTCTGTGCACACTTTTACCAAGCATTACAAGTTGGACTCTATTTCTAGGTCCAGAGCAGGGTTTGCTTGGGCTGTCCTTCTTGGGTTCCTGGAGAGTTCTTCCTTGCAACCTTTCTCTGTTCCTTCCACCTCCCAAGGTCCCAATTAAGCTTTGGGACTCTCCCATATGTAAAGAATACTGCAACATTGAATAGAAGCGCATAGAATAGTTGTATAAAATTTCACCATAACCATAGATGTCCTTCTCTTCTATGTTGCAGTACTCTGTCCCTCCCACCTTCCCCATGCATCTTGTCTCTTCCCTGGATGACTTATTGTTTCTTTAGGACTTTTGTTTCTCAAATGGCATTCTTGATGTTCTTCGTGTTTCACTGTTGCAGTCATTACATTTGTGGAAAGCAAATACCTCATAAGGACTTTTATTCTTACTGTATTCCTTGCCTAGTCCCTGATCACAACGTTGCTGGTTGTCAGTTTTGTGCTAGATTTAACCAACGCACTATTAATCGTCGGTATGATTTTGCTTTAAACTATTTTGGCCGCTGGTTTAATTATCCAGAAATGTCGTCAGATAGCCATCCAACTACCGGAGTTCGCAAAAAACGCAAAGAAAAGGAGAGAGAGATGGACAACCGGGGCCCAAAACCGACAACGAAGCTTCTCTTAAGCCAGTTGCCGGTTCGCCGGTTTTCAGTGAGGCGCTTTAGAGCCGCAGGCCACTACCGACTCCCATGTGGAGTCGGCCATGCCGCTGGAAACTCAAGGTAATGGAGCCTCGGATACTGTTCCTTCAGATGGATCCGGAGTCGCTGAGCAGGCACCGGCTTCTGAGGGTGTGTTCAGACCTAAACATCTTTACATTAAACCAACCTCAGCTTCAAAGGCAAAGACTACAGCACCTTCTAAAGCAAAGAAACAAACTCAAGAGCCATGTGGACAGGCCTCTATGCCCAAAACATAGATGCTCAAAATGGACAAAGGCTTAATTACCTTGATCAGAGGTTCCCATCCCCATCCTGGTAAGAGGCCTAGGCAAGAGACTGACTATGAATCTTCAGATCAGGTTTATATTTCTTCTGATTCCTCTTCTGATCAGGAATATTCTCTTCCCCCCCCATGAGGATTCTGATGCTGAAGAATCTATACCTTCAGCTTCTCCTCCAGAGGACTATTCTTTTGGGAAAACCTTCCATACCATGAGGGAGCATTTCCACTGGGAGAGCCAAGATCTTTCAGAATCTAAAAAGAGGCTCAGGGATTTCCTTTTACTACCTCAACACAGGCCACTTAACTATTCCACCTGTGTTAGATATTGTAGATTATGTGTTTTCGGAGTCTAGTCTTATCCCCGACTCCTTACCTCCAGCTCTTTTTAAGCCTGACAGATATTACAGGGTTCCTGACTCTCATAAATTCCTTTTTAAAAACCCTGCTGCAGACCCGGAAACCATTTCCCAAAGGTGTCAAGGCTTCCACAGCAAAAAACCCTACCCCCTCTAACAGAGATTCTAGGGCACTGGATAGATGGGGAAAAAAGGTTTACACATCTGCCACTTTGGCTATAAGGGCCTTAAACTGTCAGTTTCATATGCTCAAATATCAGCAACTTGTCATGGCATTGCTTAAACAGAAAATGTTATTAAACTCTGAATGTGCAGAAAACAAGGAAATGCAAGATTTATTGCATGCAGCTGAACAAGTTGGAAAGCATACTTTGCAATGTGGTTTTGATTCTTTGGAGGCTTCCTGCAGGGCCGCAGTTACGGGTTCTGTAATTAGGAGGCATGCTTAGTTAAAGAAACAAAATCTGCATGCACCAAGCACTTATCTCCTGGCAGCACCCTTAGTGGGAAAATTAGCACTTTTTCCTCAAAATTGGCACATTATAACCCAGGACAAGAGGGTTTTAAATATTGTGTCACAAGGGTACAAGTTCGATTTCCATACCCTGCCAAAGGCAAACGGCTAGCCAGATCTGCCAAAAAATCAATATCCAGAGGCACAAAAACAAGTCTCACACTTCATGGACATGGGGGCCATTCAACAAGTACCAGAGCAAGAGCAGGGACAAGGATTTTACTCAAGACTGTTCTTGGTACCCAGAAAGGACAAGACCTGGAGACCAATATTGGCCCTATCTATTCTGAACACATTCCTGGATATACCAAAATTCAAGATGATGACTTTGTAGCAGCTTCTGCCCATGCTGGGCAAGAACGCTTGGCTGGTGAATCTAGACCTAAAAGAGGCATACCTGCATGTCCCAATCAGACAATCATGCAGAAGATACCTCAGATTCAAGGCTGGCTCAATGCATTACCAATTCTCTGCACTGCCCTTTGGCTTATCTACTGCGCCCAGGGTTTTACAAACTGCCTGGTACCAGTAATTGCATTCTGCAGACAAAGAGGAATTCAAACATATCCCTACTTGGACGACTGTCTAATTCAAGCAGAGAACAAGGGCATTCTTCTACAGCATCTGGCGTTTGTCAAAAGACTTCTAACCTGCCTAGGGTACACAGTCAATGAAAAGAAATCAAAACTAGTACCCTCTCAAGAGATAATATTCCTGGGTGCAAGCTTAAATACAACTGCCCAGATGGCTTTTCTCACGCCAGACAAACAAAGGCAACTGACTACCCTATTTCAAAATGTTGGCAACAAAGGCCCAGTTATCTGCAAGAAAAGTTTTGCAGGCTTTGGGCTTCATGGCATCCTGCATCCTACTAATTCTGCATATGAGGAAACTTCAGTGGTACTTAAAAAGTGTTTGGACTCAACATTGCCACAGCCTGGAAACAATGATTACTCTAATTCCCTGCCTACAACAGGAGTTTCGATAGTGGGCAAAGGCTTGTCACCAAAATAAGAGACAGCCATTCACATTACCCCCAGCCAGGCAGACACTAACAACGGATGCATCAGATTATGCCTGGGGGGCCCACATGGCAGGAAGTTGCATTCAGGGCACATGGTCCTTGGCCCAAATGCATCTACATATCAATCAAAAAGAGATGCTAGCTGTTCAGAATGCCCTGACAGCCTTCAAGGACCTACTTCATCCGGGACAACTACTGATAAAGACAGCACCACGGTCATGTGGTATATAAACAAGCGGGGGGGGGCACGGCACACATTCTTACCCCCTTTGCAGACTAGCCATGACTTTGTGGGACACAGCATTAACTTACAAAGTACATCTACAGGCACAATTCCTGCCAGGAAGGAAAAATACTCTGGCAGACGAACTAAGCAGAAACCTCATAGATCCCCACTAGTGGCAGCTGAATCCACAAGTCTTCAGCATAACAAGGAAATGGGGATGCCCGGACATAGATCTATTTGCCTCCCCTCACAACTAGAAAGATTCTGCACAAGGACTTACCACAGTCAAGCATGGAAAGTGGACGCCCTATCTTTCAGCTGGAAAAACCTATCAGTATATGCCTTTCCCCTGCAGCCTCTCCTCCCCAAGGTACTCCTAAAGGTCAGACAGGAGAAGCCAAAAATGATACTGATTGCCCCAGACTGGCCCCGCCAGTACTGGTTTCCAATCCTAAAGAACTTGTCTCAATGCCCAGCTTGGACCTTACCTCAAATACCTCATCTACTGTCCAAGCAAAACAATCAGATCCTGCACAGCCAACTCAAGACTCTAAACCTGGCAGCATGGCGGATAATGTAGTCATACAAAACACACCTCTCAGTAAAGCTGTGATGGATGTCATTTTGGAGGCCAGAAGGCCTAGTACTAGAAAATCTTATGTTGGAAAATGGAAGAGATTCTGTGCTTGGAACCAGGCTGTGCCAAATATTCCTCACATTTTGCAATACTTAACTTGAGATGCTGAACAAAGACCTATCTTTTTCATCTATTAAAATTCATGCCTCTGCCATTCTGGCTCAAATACAGAGCCACCCATTTTTTCTCATCCCTTATTAAAACAGTACATCAGAGGAGCCAAAAATTTAAGGCCTCCAAGGAGATCACCAATGCCTGCATGGAACCTCAACTCTGTCTTGGAAAAACTCACCCTGTCTCCATTTGAGCCAGCTGCTACTGCTGATATAAAGTTTTTATGTTGGAAAACAGCTCTGCTCCTAGAAAGAGCTTCTGCAAGACTAGTTTCAGAGCTACAGGCACTCATGGCTGTGGAACCTTTTATCATTTTTTATCCAGATAGGGTCTCTCTGAGGACAAACCCAACATTTATGCCTAAGGTGGTGTCCAGTGTGGCTCTTAACCAAACCATTCATCTGCCAACTTTTTATCCAAATCCACAGAACAAGGGAGAGAGAATTCTGCATTCTTTGGACGTACACAGAGAGCTTAGATTCTACTTGGACAGAACCAAAGTTTTCAGAAAGACAGAGCAATTACTATTGGCATATAACACACCAACAAATAAAAAATGTAAGGAGCAGCAACCAAGCCAGGCGTCAGGAACTGCAGGCAGCTATGAACCACACACTACGAAATTTTTGACCTAGGTTTCGTCTTTTATTATTCAAACAGACTTCTTCAGAAAGACGTTTGTTCTTTCTGAAGAAGACTGTTTGAATAATAAAAGACGAAACCTAGGTCAACAATTTCGTAGTGTGTGGTTCATAGCTACCTGCAGTTCCTGATGCCTGCTTGGTTGCTGCTCCTTACATTTTTTTTTTTTTTTTTTTTTTTACTATTGGCATATGCTGCAGGATCACAAGGAAAGGCTATCTCAAAGCAGACTATTTCAAAGTGGATAGGCCACTGCATTTGCTTTCCACAAATGTAATGACTGCAACAGTGAATACACTCGAACATCTACATTTATGGTATGTGTACACAACTGTACTTTCTGAGGATAGCACATGTGGATATCCTTTTATGACTGACATTGTCAAAGCAGATGTGCGACGTCCCACTTAGTGGCAGTGGCTAAAAGCTTTTGTATACTGGCCGAACGTGGGGTCTTAAGGCAGAATACAACCCATATGTAAAGAATACTGCAACATAGAAGAGAAAGGACATCCATGGTTATGGTAAGATTTTACACAACTATTCTTTCCTCATGTTTTGGCAACCCTTTTGGACATCTTTACTGGTACCTCTGTAGCTGCTGTTTCTTAGACTCCAGTTCCCAAGAAACTGGACAGGTTCTACAAGGTGCCTGAGGACTGCAAATTTTTGTATAAGTGCCCTTCTGTTGAGCCTTCAGTGGTTTCATTTTCCACTGATAAACCTTCTAAGCTGTTGCCATCTACTAAGCTCCTTCCTTCAGATAAGAACAGTTGAGCCATGGAATAAGCTCCTTCCTTCAGATAAGAACAGTCGAACTATGGAAAGGTTGGGTAAGAAAGTATGTACTGCTGCCACCCTGTCTTTTCAGGCTATTAATTATCAGACCCACAAAACCTGGTATGTTTTGGTTCTTCTTTTGCAGATAAGATGTTTTGAGTTCTTCTTTCTCAGCTAGATAAGGCGGTGTCTGACCTTCCTGATTCTGATGGGCAGGCTTCTGCTCTTTCCCTGCTTGGGTCAACTTCCCAGGTTGTATGTCACTCTATATAATGCAGTTATGATGTAGATGATTTCTCCTCCAGGACTGCTGCCTTTGGTTCTGTGATGATGCATTATTCTTGGCTATGTCTTCAGGCTTTACCTGATTATATTAATGCCAAGCTTTTGGATACTTCTCTGGATAACAAAAATCTTTTTGGCACAGCAGCTACTGAGCTATTTAAGTCCCTCTAGGGTAAGGGTAAAGCCTTGCAAGAACTCAAACATATTTCTGTATCACCTATCCCCAAATTCCAGAGGAATCGCTATTCTGAATCTGCCTTTGTTCATAGGCAGATTCCCCCCCTCCCAAATGTAAGAAGGGATCTAGGCATATTCCTCCTCCCAAGTCTAATCAGACTCTTCCTCCTTTGAAGTCTTCACTTCAGGACAAGCCTGTGTCCATTTGACCTTCCCTTCCACTAGGCCAAGTTCCCTCGTCTGTCTGCCTTTCTTGACCTCTTCCAAATTGGAATCTGATCACTTCAGACTGCTGTCTGTTACTCATCAGGCGTATTTCATGGTTTGGAAATCCCCCCTCCCATTTTCAGGCATTGTCTAACTTCTCTGGAACAGTTTCCTCTTTTCCCAGAGGCTCTGAAATCTCGTTTGGATCAGGATGCCATTCAGCTCATTTCACCCACCTAGGTTGGACTCTAGAATGTTTAAAGTTTCCCAAATAGAGGGTATCTGGAAACCATTTCTGGATCTTTCTTTGCTCAGCACCTTTCTGAAGGATGTACTTTGTGTTTCACAACACAGTTGTGACTGTTGCAGTCCTGACTTGTGGGATTTGTTGCTGTGGAAGCCCTTGGCTTGCCCGACTACCAGAGTATAAGTCTCTCTCCTCCTTAGACTGGTGTACTAACTACCCTGATGTCAGTACACTTGGGTATAAACAGAGCCAGCCAACACCATGATATCAGTCTCTTCATGCCATCATAGCCTGAAGCAGTGTTTTAGTGCTTCGGTAGGTCCGCACCAATGAGAAGTCTTCTAAAGGTAAGTACCCTGTTGGAGAGCGCTTTCTTGCTTTAACTCATGTCAGATAAGATTAACAATTGTCATTGCTGTGGCAAACAAATCCACACCGAGACTTTCATTCATTGTGCGTCACCTGTCTGAACCCCGATCACAAAGTCACTAACTGCCGTTTTTGCACCCATTTCAGTTCTAGGACTATCAAGCGTAGGGACAAAATCTTAGGCATCTTGGTCTGCCATCTTCCTCACATCGTTCATTGGTGTCCACTGGTTGTTCTGAGGTTGACCTCCCTAAGCATAGGAAGGACAAAGAAAAACGATCTAAGCCTAGGGCCTCGGATGATTTGCAGTCCTGTTCTGCAAATGAGGTGGTGGTGCAGACCTTTGTCAAGAACCGTTTGGAGTCCGACATGCTGGTGGGTCTCTCAGCTTCTACACAGGCCTTGGCTTTCAGTTTGCCGAATGGGTCTGGAGTCGCTCAGCAGACCTCTGCTTCTTTTTGGCACAGCAGCTACTGAACTATTTAAGTCCCTCTAGATAAGGGTAAAGCCTTGCAAGAACTCAAACATATTTCTGTATCACCTATCTTTTACTGGCAACATTCCTTCCAGGCATCAGCCTGTATTGGTTCTGCATTACAAATAGACTGGCATCAGGATGGCGGTCACTGCTAGGCCCAAGGCCAAAGCTATGTCCAAGAAGGTTTCTGCCTCAGATCCCATGCCTACTGGTTCCCATGCACTAGGATATCAACAAAACCTGGTCAGGTTAGCTGCGATTTCCTTAGTCAGAGTTAGGCAACCCCCTTTGGAATCTTTCCCAGGAAAAGGAAGAAGAATCCTACCTCTGAAGTTTTCTCTAAACCTCCTGACTCGGATGAGAATTCTGACAAGCAGGAGTCTGTTATTGCAGAAGGACCCTACTTTACTTCCTTTAAAGGTTCAGATTCTGAAGAGAATATGCCTTCAGCTTCACTTCCTGAAGACATTACTTTTGGGGAAACCCTACATGCCATGAGGGAACATTTCCAATGGGAGGCACAGGAAATCCACAATCTAAAAAGAGAGTTCCGGAGTTCCTTGACCTCCTGGAACACAAACCTTTGGCTATTCCTCCTGTTTTGGAGGTAGTAGAGGGTGTTTTTATGGACTCTCCCCTTAATCCAGATTCTCTACCTCAAGCCCCTCAGAAACCAGACAGTTTTTACAGGGTGCTGGACTGGCATGAATAACTTTTCAAAAAACACTCTGCTGATCTAGAGGTTATTACTCCAGGTCCCAAAGGAGCAAGAGCCAGCTCTTCTAAAAACCTTTTACTTGCTGAAAAGAAAGCAGGGCCCTTGATAGGTATGGTAAAAAAAAGAAAAAAAGTCTACACTTCTGCTACCCTAGCCAATTTCATATGATAAAATACCAACAAAGTATTTTAGACAAAGTGAAACAAACGTTATCATCCTTGGAGGACAAGACTATTTCCAAGGAATTGTTCGACCATTGCCATTCCAGCTTCCAGGTGGCTAGACACTCATTACATTGATGCTATGGAGGCCACTAACCAAGCTGCTGTATCTGGTTCTGTCATTAGAAGGCATGCTTGGCTTAGGGAACAGACCCAACCCAGACTATGTCAAATCCAAACTTTTAGATGCCCCCTTGGATAAGGACTTCCTCTTTGGTCCAGAAGCGGAGGCTGTGATCAAAAAGATGGAAGATGAAGCAAAATCTATGCAAACTACCAATGACTTTCTCCATGTTCAGCCTCCTAGGTTTAGTGAGAATTTTCCCTCTAAACACTGGTCCTTTCACTTTCAGTTAAAAAGCGGCCAAAGGAAACCCTGGAGGGAAAGGCCTCAAAGGTAGCATCAAGCACAAAGGCCCAGACAGTGATCCTCAGAACCCCCCCAGGGAAGGGAGTTACAGGCCACAGGGACCTACCAGAGAGCAGCAATGACTCCTCCTTTACCCTTCCCACCCTCTCCAGAAATGATAGGAGGAAGGCTTGCCGTTTTCTAAGAAAATTGGTCCCTCATTACTTCAGACAAGTGGGTTCTAAAAGTTATCTCAGTAGGTTACAGGCTCACTTTCAAAGAGCCATCAAGTCATTCAGGTTACCTGGATATTCCACCAAATCAAACAGCAGAGGCTGTCACTCACATTCACATCCTTTGTGCACAGGGCTCAGTAGAGTCAGTACCAGCACACCAAAAAGGAAAGGGGTTCTATTCCAGGCTATTCTTGGTTCCCAGAAAGGAAGGCTGTTGGCACACTACTGTAGATCTCTCCACCCACAGTCGCTCCCTGCTGGTACCAAAATTTAAAATGCTGACTCTTCAAAACGTCTTCCCATGATAGTCCCTCAGGCCTTCATGGTCACCTTAGACCTAAAAGGTGCTTACTTGCAAATTCCTATAGAGAAATTTTGCTGAAGTTTTCTTCATTCCAGAGCAGGTACCAGTCAGATGTTCTTCGTGTTTTACTGTTGTAGTCATCACATTTGGGTTATCTCCTTGCAGTAGCCCTCAGTCGGCCTGATTATCAAAATCTTGGGTCCTGCGTCGGTTGCTGTCTCATCTTCCATGACGTCAGGTAGTCAGGGGTATAAAGCATGCAGCCAACTCCATTACATCAGTCTTTCTTGCCATGCGGTGCCTGAAGTAGAAGCAGTTCACAAGTGCCGGTCGGCCGACTCCAGAATTTTTCATGAGTTTCAGAACCGAAGTCTTCAACTAAAGCTAAGTATCCCATTGGGGAAACTTTTTCTTGCTCTAAACTGATGTCAGCAAAAGTCAATAATTGTATTTCTTGTGGAAAGCAAATACCTCATAAACATTTTCATTTGCACTGTATTCCTTGCCTAGGCCTTGACCACGACATACCTCGCTGTCGGTTTTGTGCCTTATTTAAACCACGAACTATTCATTGTTGGTATATTTTCACTTCTAAATATTTTGGTACTCGGTTCAGTTATCCAGATATGTCTTCGGTAAGCCACCCGACTACCGACATTCCGAAAAAATGCAAAGATAAAGACAGAGACAGGCCGCCTAGGTCCAAAGCTGCCGACGACGCTTCTCCTATGCTAGTCACCAGTTCGCCAGTACTCAGTGAGGTGTTTTTGCAGCCCCTGATACCTGCTACTTCAGATTCACAGGCCTCTGCTGAGACCCATTCAGAGTCTGGTATGCCGCGAGATGCTTTAACTGTGAAACCTGCGGATGTCTCTACCTTGGATGGGTCCGGAGTCACTGTGCAGGCATCAGCTTCTGAGGGTGTATTCTGGCCTACTGACTTGCATATTAAATCAACGCCATCTTCTTCCTCAAGGCCTAAAACTCGAACCATGCCTTGGAAATCAACGACCAGACCGCATGGCCAGGCTTCTATGCCTAAAAAAACAAATGATAAGAATGGCTGAAGATCTTTACTTTAATCAGAGAAAGCCAACCTTCCCCCTCTAAGAGACCTAGAACCGAATTTGCTTATGATACTTCTGACCAGGATTCTGAAATTTCTGTCTCCTCTGATGACCAGGATTTACCCTTATCCACCTATGAGGATTCTGATGCAGATGACTCTATTCCCTCTGCTTCTCCCCCAGAGGATTTTTCTTTTGGTGAAACCTTGCATACTCTTAGGGAGCATTTTCACTGGGAAAGCCAGGATTAGTCTGATTCTAAAAAGAGGCTTAGAGATTTCTTACTCCTGCCTCAACACAGGCCTTTAGCTATCCCTCCTATACTGGACATTGTTGATGATGCCTTTTCGGAATCTAGCTTGGCCCCTTACTCTTTACATCCTCCTCCCAGAAAACCTAATAGATATTACAGGGTTCTTGATTCTCACAAGTTTCTTTTTAAAAATCCTACTGCGGATCCTGAGACCATTTCACAGGGACCCAAGGGCATTAAGGCTACTACTGCCAAAAATCCTACCCCCCCTGATAGAGATTCCAGGGCCCTGGATAGATTGGGTAAGAAGGTATACTCCTCTGCATCCTTGGCCATCAGGGCCTTAAATTGCCAGTTTCATATGTTAAAGTATCAGCAGCATATAATTGGATTGCTTAAACAGAAAATGATGTTGATTCCGGATTGTGCTGAAAATAAGGATTTACAGGATTTAATGCATTCTGCTGAACAAGTTGGAAAACATACTTTGCAATGTGGTTTTGATTCACTAGAGGCATGTTTCAGGGCTGCTGTTACCGGGTCTGTAATTAGAAGGCATGCTTGGCTTAAGGAGCAATCTTTGCCAGATCATGTTAAAACTAAATTGCTGGATGCTCCCTTAAATCAGGACGGCCTGTTTGGCAACAAAGCAGAAGAAGTTCTTAAAAAAATGGAGGAAAAAGATAAATCTATGCAAACTGTTAAAGATTTCTTACAAGTGCAGCCTCCAAGATTTAGTAGGCATTGGCCCTCAAAAAATTGGTCCTTTCCTGCCTCTTCCAGGCCTTCTCAGTTCAAACCCAGAACCAGCAGAACAACCAGGCTTCAGTCCCAGGGAACGCACAGGACTAAGCAGTGGGGGGCTCCCACTTCCAAATCAGGGAGTAGTAAGACTCCCTCCTATGGTATGCTGTCTCAATGACTTAACTTTAAAACTTCCAAGCACTTCTCAACTGACTGCTCCTTTAGGGGGAAAGATTGCTCTGCAAGCAAAAAACTGGGAACTCATTACCCAGGACAAATGGGTTTTAAACATAGTTTCCCAAGGATAAGATTTCACTTCCACATGTTACCAACCCCAAACGGTTGGCCAGATCTACCCCCAAATCAGTGGGCAGAGGCTCAAAAGCAAGTACTCTCTCTCTTAAGATTAGATGCTATTCAGACTGTACCAGAAGAGGAAAAGGGACAAGGTTTCTACTCAAGACTTTTCCTGGTACCCAGTAAAGACAACTCATGGCACCCTATCCTGGATCTTTCTATCCTAAACACCTTTTTGATGATTCCTAATTTCAAGATGCTAACTCTTCACCAGTTGCTTCTCTTGGTAGGCAAAGATGCCTGGTTGGCAACACTGGATTTAAAGGAAACCTTACCTGCACATCCCAATCAGGGAATTTTGCAGACTATGCCTACGCTTCCAAGCAGGCTGCATGCACTGTCAGTTCTCTGTACTGCCCTTTGGCTTATCTACTGCGCCCAGGGTATTCACAAAGTGCCTGGCTCCAGTCATTGCATTTTGCAGGCAAAGAAATATTCAAATATACTCGTATACCTGGACAATTGTCTAATTCAGGCAGAAAGCCAGGACATACTTTTGAATCATCTGGCATTTGTACAAAAGATGCTAACTTGTCTGGGGTACACTATAAACGAAAATAAATCACAGCTGGTGCCCTGTCAACAAATTATATTCCTGGAAGCAAGCTTGAACACAACTTCCCAGATGGCGTTCCTCACGCCAGAGAAACAAATTCATTTGACAACTTACTTCAAACTAGCGGCCACAAAAACCCTGCTATCTGCAAGGCAAATACTGCAAGCCTTGGGTTTCATGGTCTCATGCATTCTACTAATTCCATATGCAAGACTGCATATGAAGAAACTACAATGGTATCTAAAAAGCCTATGGTGTCAACATTCTCAGGATCTAGAAGCAATGATTCCTATTATACCCTGCCTACGGTTGGAATTTGTTAGGTGAGCAGAGGCCTGCCACCAAAACAAGGGACTACCATTCACTCTGCCCCCTGCCGCCCAAACCCTAACAACAAACACATCAGACTAGCTAACAACAAACACATCAGACTATGCATGGGGGGCTCACCTGGCAATGGAAGTGCATTCAGGGCAAATGGAACCCAAGTCAAATGCACCTGCATATCAATCAAAAAGAAATGTTAGCTGTATAGAATGCTCTGACAGCCTTCAAGGACCACATTCTTCCAGGACAATTAATGGTAAAGACGGATAACACCACTGTTATGTGGTACATAAACAAGCGGGGGGGTACCCATTCCTACCCCCTCTGCAGACTAGCCATGGCTCTCTGGAACACAGCCTTTAGCTACCAAGTGCATCTACAGGCTCAGTTCCTGCCAGGAAAACTAAATACACTGGCAGACGAACTAAGCAGAAATCTAATGGATCCACACGAGTGGAAACTGGAACCAAAGACTTTCAACATGTTGATAAACAAATGGGGGAGCCCAGAAATAGACCTGTTTGCCTCCCCCCAGAACTACCAATTGGACAAATTCTGCACAAGGACTCCACAGAAACAAGCTTGGAAAGTGGATGCTCTGTCCTATCAGTTTATACCTTTCTCCCTTTGTCTCTCCTCTCCAGAGTACTACTAAAGATCAAACAGGACAAGCCAAGGATGATACTAATTGCACCAGACTGGCCATGCCAACACTGGTACCCCCTCTTGCGCAGTGTGTCACAGCTAGCCCCAAGGCATCTGCCTCAGACCCCTTACCCTGCTGTCACAGCAGGGGAGCCAGATTCTGCACCCCCAGCTTCAAACCCTGAACCTGGCAGGCTGGCTAATTACCTAAGGTCCCCGTTACCATCCGTCAGTAAACAAGTGTTGGATGTCATTTTTGAGGCAAGGAGGCCTAGTAGTAGAAAATATTATGCTGAAAAATGTAAAAGATTCTGTGCCTGGAACCAAACCCAAGGGATGGCCAGAGCAGCACCCAATTTACATCAGATTCTTCAATACTTAACTGAGATGCTTCACAAGGGCCTTTCCTTTTCCTCCATCAAAATTCACGCCTCAGCCATTTCAGCTCATTACAACACAGAACCATCCCTCTCTTCTCACCCACTGCTCAGGCAGTTTCTCAGAGGGGCCAAAAACTTAAAACCACCCAGAAGAGCCTTGACTCCAGCCTGGGACCTTAACTTTGTGTTGGAAAAACTCACTCTGCCTCCTCTTGAGCCAGCTGCAAGTGCAGAGTTAAAATTCATTTCTTGGAAAACAGCTTTCCTTTTAGCAATCACTTCAACAAGATGGGTATCTGAATTACAGGTCCTTATGGCAGTGGAGCCTTTCATCATTTTTCATGCGGACAGGGTAATCCCACCTTCGTGCCCAAGGTGGTATCCAGTGTGGCTCTTAATCAATCCATTCATTTGCCAACCTTTTTTTCTAATCCACAGAATAAAGGGGAACGGATACTGCACTCCTTAGATGTGCACAGACAACTTAGATTTTACTTGGACAGGGCTAAACCTTAAAGGAAATCTGAACAACTGCTGGTGGCATTTGCTGCAGGGGCAGAGGGGAAGGCTATTTCAAAGCAAACAATTTCTAAATGGATAGGCCATTGCATTAATTTCTGCTATAAGCACCATGGAAAACATATCCCACAGGGGATTAGACCCCATTCAACCAGGGTTGCATCTACCTCTACAGCCTTTCTCAGGAGTGTCCCTGCCAGAGACATCCTAGAAGCTGCTACCTGGAGTTCTGTACATACCTTCACAAAGCATTACCATTTGCCAGTTTTCTCTAAATCCAGAACTGGCTTTGCCACTGCAGTCTTAAAGGGCCTTATAACTGGTCCTAATGCTATCTAAATTCCTCCTCCCATCCTTAGCTTTGAGAATCTACCCAAATATGGTGACTGCAACAGTGAAACATGAAGAACGTAGTACAGTTGTGTACACTTACCATAAATGTAGATGTTTGAGTGTATTCACTGTTGCAGTCATGGATGTTCATCGTGCATACAGCTGCAGTCATAACAGATGGGTTTTCCTGCCGTCAGGCGGGTCCTCGGTCGGCCGAATTCCAAAGTCTAGGTCCGGCGTCAGATGTCATCGCTTCTTCCCTGACGTCAGTGCGACAGGGGTATAAAAGAACCAGCCGACGCCATTTTCTTCAGTCTTTCTTGCCGCGCGGTGGTAAGTGCCGGTCGGCCAGCTCCTGAGATTATGAATATTTTTCAACCGAAGTCTTCTTGAAAGCTAAGTACCCCGTTGGGGAAACTTTTCTTGCCTCAGACCGATGTCAGACAAAGTTAATAATTGCATTTCATGTGGGAAGCAAATACCGCATACAGATTTTCATTCCCTCTGCATTCCTTGCTTAGGCTCAGACCACGACGTCTCGGCCTGTCGTTTCTGTGCTACATTCAACAGACACACTATTAAGCGTCGGGCGAAGTTCGCCCAGCACTATTTTGGCAAAAAGTTTAATTACATTATGTCGTCTGATACTCCGACTACAGTTTTGAGTAAAAGACGCAAAGATAAGGACCGACATACGAGGTCCGCGACTTCTACCGACACCACGCCAAAGCCGACTACAGGTGGTCCGGTTCTCAGCGAGGTGCCTACGCAGCCCCTGACTACTGATGACACCTCATTGGTGGTGTCTTCTGTGCCCGAGGCCGCAGGCTCTTCGGCCCACACCCCGACTACAGATACCGAAGCCACTCTTGGCGGTGAAACTCAGAGTTTAGACAGGCCTACCACCTCTCAAGGTGTCTTCAGGCCGCCTTCTTCTTTTTCCATCAAGGCTTTCACTAAGTCTAAAGCAGCCATGCATACTAAAAGACAAGCTCCACAGGGCCCCTCTCAAGGCCCCATGCCTAAAAAGCAGATGCTCAAAATGGCTGAGGATTTGATTACTCTTATCAGGGGTTCTCAACCCCCCCCCCCCCCCGGACAAAAGGCCCAGAGTGGAGGAAGAATCCCCTTCCTCGGACCAGACCTCCATTATTTCAGAACATTCTGAAGACCAGGAACATTCATACTCCCCTTTTGAAGATTCTGATGCAGAGGAGTCCATTCCCTCTGTCTCCCCCCCCTGAGGATTACTCTTTTGGGGAAACCTTACATACCTTGAGGGAACACTTCCACTGGGAAGGCCAAGAGTACTCAGACTCCAAGAAAAGGCTTAGGGATTTCCTCTTGCTCCCTCAGCACAGGCCTCTGGCTATACCTCCTGTCTTAGACATACTAGATGATGTGTATTCGGAGGCCTGCCTTAAACCAGATTCTTTACGTCCAGCTCCAGTCAAGCCTGACAGGTATTACCGGGTTCCTGATTCACACCAATTCCTATACAAAAGCCATGCGGCTGACCCAGAAACTATTTCACAGGGTCCCAAGGGAATTAAGGCCTCCACTGCTAAAAATCCATTACCTTCAGAGAGAGATTCCAGAGCTTTAGAAAGGTGGGGGAAAAAGGTATACACCTCGGCCACCTTAACCATGAGGGCATTAAACTGTCAGTTCCATATGTTAAAGTACCAACAGTTTCTGTTATCACAGTTGAAAAGCAAAATGTCACAACCTGAACAACCAGACTTGAAGGAGTTGCAGGATTTGTTACGTAGTGCAGAGCAAGTGGGTAAACATACCTTGCAATGTGGTTTTGATGCTTTAGAGGCCTCATGTAGAGCTGCTGTTACAGGATCAGTCATACGTAGACGTGCTTGGCTCAAAGAGCAAACCTTACCAGATCATGTCAAAGCTAAATTACTAGATGCACCTCTGCAAAAAGATGTATTGTTTGGTGTTAAAGCTGAGGAGGTATTAAAGAAAATGGAGGAAAAGGCAAAATCAATGCAAACAGTGAAAGATTTCCTACAGGTACAACCTCCACGTTTCAGTAGAAATTGCCCTTCAAAAAATTGGTCCTTTCCAGCCATGGACAGACCCCAAAGAGGTAGATACAGGCGCCCGAGGGGTAGAGGGCAATCTCAAGGATTGTTTAGAGGCAGACAATGGCAAGCACCTACACAAAGAGGTGGTGAGGATAGTTCACAGCCATTCAGAAAGCAGAACCAATGACTCCCCCCTTTGCATGCCAAGCAAGGCTCAAATGGCAGCACCTTTAGGCGGAAAACTGGCATTATTTTCGAAAAATTGGCATATTGTCACAAAAGACAAATGGATCCTGGACATTATAGACAGAGGCTACAGATTCCACTTTCACACCCTTCCAAAAATGAGAGGCATGCCAAACCTGCCACACAATCAAAGGGCAGAGGCACAAAAACAAATTTCAGATCTCATGGACATGAAAGCTATTCAAGAGGTACCTGCACAAGAACAGGGTCAAGGTTTTTATTCCAGACTATTCCTGGTACCAAGGAAGGGCAAAGATTAGAGACCTATTTTGGACGTATCCATCCTAAACACATTTTTACTCATGCCAAAATTCAAGATGCTCACATTACAGCAGCTTCTTCCCATGCTGGGCAAGGAGTCTTGGCTGGTAACATTGGACCTCAAGGAGGCATACCTGCATGTCCCAATCAGACAAGATTGCAGAAGATACCTCAGATTTCTTGCAGGTTCAACCCATTATCAATTCTCTGCATTGCCCTTTGGCTTATCTACTGTGCCTAGAGTGTTCACGAAATGCCTGGCATCAGTAATTGCCTACTGCAGACTTCAAGGGATACAAATATACCCATATTTGGACAACTGCCTGATCCAAGCAGACAGCAAGCACATACTTCTGAAACATCTGGCGTTTGTAATAATGTTGTTGAATTCTCTGGGATACACAGTCAACAAAAAGAAATCAAGGCTAATACCCTCTCAAACAATAATTTTCCTGGGTGCCAGCTTGGATACAAACACCCAGATGGCCTACCTCAAGCCAGAGAAACAAGGGCAACTAACTCAATACTTCAGAAAACTGGCAACTTTCACCAGGCTGACTGCAAGGAAAATCCTGCAGGCTCTGGGATTCATGGCATCTTGCATCCTACTAATCCCATGTGCAAAGCTGCATATGAGGAAACTTCAGTGGTACCTAAAAAACCTATGGTCTCAACACAGCCACAGTTTGGAAACAATAATACCACTGATTCCATGTCTTCAAAAGGAATTTCTGTGGTGGGCTCAAGCATGCCAAAGAAACACAGGTCTCCCATTCTACAAGCCTCAAGCAAATCAAGTCATCACAACAGACACCCCGGACTACGCCTGGGGAGCGCACATGACAGATCGGTGCATTCAGGGCAAATGGTCCCAAAAAGAAAAGCACCTACACATCAATCAAAAGGAAATGCTAGCAGTAATAAATGCTATTATAGCTTTCAAAGACCTACTGCATCCAGGCCAGCTATTGATGAGGACAGACAACAGCACAGTAATGTGGTACATAAACAAACAGGGAGGAACCCATTCATACCCCCTATGCAGGCTAGCCATGTCTCTTTGGAACATGGTCTGGAATTACAAATCGAACTTCAAGCACAGTATCTGCCAGGCAAGGAAAACACGCTGGCAGACAACCTAAGCAGAAATATGACAGATCCACATGAATGGAAGTTGCATCCTCAAGTTTTTACAAAGATAATTCAAGCATGGGGAAGGCCAGACATAGATCTCTTTGCCTCCCACAGAAATCACCAATTGGCAAAATTCTGCTCAAGGACCTTTCATCCACAGGCCTGGAAAGTGGACACACTCTCTTTCAGTTGGACAACAATGACAGTTTATGCCTTTCCACCTCTTCCTCTGCTGCCCAAAGTTCTATTAAAAACCAGAGCAGACGGACCAAAGATGATTCTCATTGCTCCAGACTGGCCAAGACAACACTGGCATCCACTCCTGAGGAGCCTGACGCATTCCCCACCATGGATCCTGCCTATAATGCCTCTTCTACTGACTCAGCACAACTTCAAAACTCTTCACAGTCAGCTGAAAACACTCAATCTAGCCGCATGGAAGATTCCTTAAATTCACAACAGACCCTACTCTCCAAGGAGGTGCAGGATGTCATTTTGGAGGCCAGAAGGCCTTCTACTAGAAAAGCCTACTCCGCAAAATGGAAACGGTTTTGTGCCTGGAATGAGAAAAAGGGTCAGAATCCTGGAATACTGAATTTACCTCAAATATTACAGTACCTAGCTGAGATGCTAAGCAGTGGACTTTCATTCTCCTCCATCAAAATCCATGCCTCAGCCATTTCTGCAGAATACAACACTGATCCTCCTTTATTCTCTCACCCCTCTTAAGACAGTTCCTCAGAGGGGCTAAGAATATAAAACCCCAAGGAAACAACCAGTACCTGCTTGGGACCTCAATTTCATTCTAGAAAAACTGACCTTGCCTCCTTTTGAGCCAGCTGCTTCAACAGAACTGCAATATTTGTCCTGGAAAACAGCCTTCCTTCTGGCTATCACCTCAGCTCGCAGGGTTTGAACCACAAGCCCTCATGGCTGTGCAGCCTTTCATCATTTTCCATCAGGACAGAGTTTCCTTACGAACCAATCCTTCCTTTATGCCAAAGGTAGTATCCAGGGTAGCCTTGAATCAGGCTATCCACTTAACTACCTTTTACCCTAATCCTCAAAACAAAGGGGAGAGACTTCTACATTCCTTGGACATTCACAGACAGCTACGTTATTATTTGGACAGAACAAAGCCTTTCAGAAAATCAGAGCAACTCTTTGTGTCCTATGCTACAGGAGCTCAAAGGAAGCCTATTTCCAAATAGACAATCTCAAAATGGATAGCCCACTGCATACATTTTTGTTACTCTTTTCATGGTAAAACTGTACTTGCAGGCATCAGATCTCACTCCACAAGGGCCACAGCTACCTCTGCAGCTTTCCTCAGGGGGGTTCCTACCAAAGATATTTTGGAAGCAGCCACTTGGAGTTCTGTACATACTTTCTCCAAGCACTATCACCTACCATTATACTCCAAATCTAGAGCAGGCTTTGCCACTGCAGTCCTGCAGGGCATCCTGGCTCCTCCTAGTTCCACCTAGTGCCTACCACCCCTTTTTTAGCTTTGGGATTCTACCCAACTGTTATGACTGCAGCTGTATGCACGATGAACATAGTACAGTTTTGTACCTACCATAAATGTAGATGTTCGAGTGCTAATACAGCTGCAGTCCAGGTTTCCCTCCCTCCTTCCGCTCTTGGGAAAGGCCTAATGGCTAACACCTCCTCATACAACCTGATTGGGGTATTCTTTTATGGTGTATTTGCTTGCAACTACTGTTTTTTGATTATATTGCATTGCATTATTACATAAATTTATGTATTGCCTTCCTTCTGGGGGCACCTGACATCTGGGGCAAGAAAAACTGAAGAAAATGGTGTCGGCTGGTTCTTTTATACCCCTGTCGCACTGACGTCAGGGAAGAAGCGACGACATCCGACGCCGGACCTAGACTTTGGAATTCGGCCGACCGAGGACCCGCCTGACGGCAGGAAAACCCATCTGTTATGACTGCAGCTGTATTAGCACTCGAACATCTACATTTATGGTAGGTACAAAACTGTACTTTACCCTCCCTCTAGTGCCCTGACTTCTTTTGGCTATACCTCTAGGCTCCTTTACTATGCTTAAAAGCTTTTTGGTGTATTTGCTTTTTTATTGGAGGTATAACTTTGTATTTAATTGCTTCCCATTAGGGGGGCACCTGACATCTGGGGCAAGAAAAACTGATGCAATGGCATCGGCTGCATGCTTTATACCCCTGACTACCAGACATCACGGAAGATGAGACAGCAACAGATGCAGGACCCAAGACTTTGATAATCAGGCCGACTGAGGGCTACTGCAAGCAGATAGGCTACATGGCATCTAGATGGCTCCATGAACCCTCTGAACAGGCTGCACATGAGGAAGCTCCAGTGGTACCTCAAGAACCTATGGTGCCAGCACTCATAGTCCCTGGCAACAGAAATTCAGCTGATCCCTTGTGTCAATTTGCATGGTGGACATGGGTATGCGCCCAGAACCTGGGTCTCCCCTTCCAGTTCATCTCTCAGGGTCAAACATTAACCACAGATGCTTCCAGAGATATCCTGGGGGGCACATTGCCAACACCTTCAGTCCCAAGGCAGATGGGAAAATCAGTTCAGGCACAAGCTCATAAACTGGAAAGAAGTGATGGCATTTCAAAAGGGCCTGCTAGCTTTCAAAGAAAAGTGGAAACCAGGAGTCCTGATAGTCGAAGCAGACAACACCACAGTGATGTGGTACATAAAAAAAGGGGGCACTCACTCCTACCCTCTTTTTCGACTAGCTATGCAAGACTGGGAGACATTTCAGTCTCTGGGGTTACATCTTATGGCACAGTACTTCCCAGGGACTCAAAACACTGTAGCAGATCATCTCATCAGAAACTTGATGGATCCCCGCAAGTGGCACCTGCATTAGGAAACATTTCTCAGCATAGTCCAGAGATGGGGATCCCCACAGACCTCTTTGCCACCAAAGAAAATTCTCAATTGAAAAGATTCTGTTCCAGGAGCAAGCTACCCATTGCCTGGTGGACAGATGCTTTCTCCTTCCTTTGGAGCCACCTTTTTCTGTATGCATTTCCTCCCCTCTCTCTTCTTCCAAAGGTAGTTCTAAAAATCAGGGAAGAAGGCCCAACGGTCATTCTGATAGCCCCAGACTGACCCAGGCAGCAATGGTATCCTCTGCTACTAAGTTTAACCAATGAAAATCTGTGGCGTTTACCTCAGAGAGTGGACCTTTTTGACTTGGGACAAGGAGAGGTTTGTGCATCCCAATCTACAGACTCTCAAGCTCTCAGCCTGGACAATTCCCCAAAATACTCCTCTGAGCACACAAGTTCAAAACATTCTCAAGGAGGCTAGAAGGCCTAGTGTTAGGAAATCCTGTTCATCCAAGTGGAAAAGATTCTCCATTTGGTGTCAACAGCAAGGACTCAATCCTGACTCTCTTAATATTTCTGCCATTTTAGATAACTTGGCTAGCCTGGTTGACAGAGGTCTGTCCTTTTCTTCCATCAAAGTTCACACCTCTGCAATTTGGCGCACATCACTTTTTTTCTTAACTTTTCCCACCCCCTGATGAAACAATTCCTTAGGGGAGTGACTTAACTTTTCCCACCCCCTGATGAAACAATTCCTTAGGGGAGTGATTCACATCAGACCTCCCAGAAGACCACCCACACCTCCATGGACCTCAATTTTGTTCTAGAAAAATCGACACTATCCTCCTTTTAAACTGGGAGCTTCTGCTGAATTAAAATTCTTAACTTGGAAGACTGCCCTTTTACTGGATATCACTTCAGCTAGTGGGGTTTCTGAGTTGCAACCTCTCATGGCAGTGAAACCTTTTCTCATATTTCACCTAGACAGAGTATCACTTGGGAGTCCATTATGCCCAAGGTGGTCATGGACACATCCTTGAATCAAGCTATTCACTTGCCCACCTTCTTCCCCAAGCCTCAGAACCAGGGGAGAGAATCCTTCTCTCCTTGGATGTGCACAGCCAGCTTCGCTGTTATCTTGACAGAACTAAATCCTTGAGTAAATCAGACCAACTCTTTGTGTCCTTTGCCATTGGCTCTGAAGGGAAACCAGTTTCCAAACAGACTGTCTCCAAATGGATTTCTCACTGTATTTCCTTTTGTTACAGCCATCATGGTAAAAAGCCTCCAGAAACTGTCAGTACTCATTCTACTAGGACAACCGCTACCTCTGCTGCCTTCCTAAAAGGAGTACCTACCAAAGACATTTTGGAAGATGCTACTTGGTCATCTGTGCATACCTTTACCAAATACTATCACTTGTCAACTTTCTCCAAGTCTAGAGCAGGATTTGCCACTGCCATCTTGCAGGGAATCCTTTCTTCCCTATAATCTACCTTCCACCCTCATCTCAGTTTTGGGAATCATCCTACAAATCAGGACTGCAGCAGTGAAACATGAAGAACATAGTACAGTTATGTACACTTACCATAAATGCAGATGATCGATTGCATTCACTGTTGCAGTCTTCTTTTCCTACCTCCTTCTCCCTTTGCTAATAGTAGTAGTCTGCTTCTATCTTCACTATACAGAGGACCCCCTGGGTGATTACCCTGCAGGTCCCTTTTTCTTTCTTTGATCATTGGTTATAGTTCATTCTGGGGGCTCCTACCTTCTCAGGGTCAAGAAAAGGCTGATGTTATGGTGTTGACTTGGCTCCCTTTATACCAAAGCATACTGACATCAGGGTAGGGTGTATGCCAGCCTAAGGAGGAGGGAGATTTTTACTCTGGTAGTCGGGCCAGTCAAGGACTTCCACAGCAGGAAATCCCACAAGTCAAGACTGCAACAGTGAATACACTCTAACATCTACATTTATTGTACTGCAGTTTCCTTATTTCGTATGTTGTCTCTTCAGACCTTGCTTCTCCTCTTCTTCCCAGGCCTGTTTGGATTCTCTAGATGTCAGGGATGCATACCTTCACATCTCCATTCTCCCTCTGAGGAATTCTTTGTTCATCTTCTTACTCATGTCTTCAGTTCTTTGCTTTGCCCTTTAGCCCTTCTTCTACCCCAAGGGTATTCATCAGATGCCTTGCTCCTGTCATTGCTTATTTGCAGGCTTTGAGGATACAGATCTTTCCCTATCTGGATGACCTACTCAGTCAAGCTCTTTCTCCCAGCCATCTATTGCATGATCTCCAGTTTACCATTTGTCTTTTACACAGTCGGGGGTTCACCATAAATCTCTAGAAATCAGTCCTGATGCCCTCCCAGGATTATGTTTTTCTTGAGTGCAGGCTTCAAACTGTCCCATGCTGGCATCTCTTCCTCCTCCCAGGGTTCTGTCTCTGACATTTTTCCAGTCTCTTCTTCCTTTCTCCTCTCTAACAGCCAGGGGAATGTCTCACAATTCTGGGATATATGACCTCCACTTTTCCCATGCTTTCTGTCGCCAGGCTCCATTATGAGGAAATTTTGATGGACTTCAAATCAGTGTGGCTTCATCATTGCCACCCCACTTAAGTTCCTTATTCTCTTTATTCCTTGTCTCAAACTCAAACCTGAGCTTCAGTGGTGTATTCATCAACTGTTTCAATCCTGGTTTCCCTTCCAGGCTTTAATTCCTTCTCATGAACTGTTCACTGATGCATCAGGCTTTGGGTGGTGAGCTTCAAGTGGCTCCCTAAAATTCCAGGGTCTCTGTCCTCCTCATCAGGGGTCAGACCATATCAGCATAAAAGGGATGGAAGCGTTGCTTCTGGCTCTGCAAGCTTTTCTTTCCCTTTTCCATCCCGACCTTTCAAAGACTTCACAGACAATACCACTGTGATGTGGTACGTCAGCAAGCAGTAGGGTCATGAGGTCCTCTCTCCTTTGCAGACAGGCTCTTCAGGTCTGAGATCTAGCTATCAAGTGAGTCCTTCCTGTGGGTTACATTCCTTCAGAGCACAGTCTAATGGCATACTCCTTGAGCAGGTCCAGAATACAGGCTTACAAATGGATGCTTCACAGTGATGTGTTCCTGGGCATAGTCCATCTGTGGGGTATTCCTCAAGTAGTTCTTTCTGCGTCCCCTCTGAACAGACAGTTTTCTCTGTTCTATTACAGAGTTTCAAGTCCTCTGACTTGGAAAGTGGATGCCTTGTCTTTTCCTTGGAATGGAATGATGTTCTTCATCTCACATTGCTGCAGTCCTTACATATGGGTAGTCCGCTGTCCTCGGTCGGCCCGAATACCAAAGTATTAGGCTGACGTCGGTCAAGGCGCTTAAAACTGACATCAGGACGTCAGGGTACAAAAGCGCATGACCGACGTCATTTCCTCAGTCTTTTTTGCCGCATGGTCCGATGCAGAAGCAGCGTTGCAAGTGCCGTTCGGCGTTCTGAAATTTTTTTAATTCGGAGTTTCAGACCGAATCCAAGTTGGCTAAGTACCACGTTTGGGCTTATTTTGGTTTTTCTTGCCTCAGTGTTTTACGGATGTCAGAAAAAGTGAATAACTGTATTTCTTGTGGGAAACAGATACCGCATAGGGATTATCATTCTTTGTGTATTCCTTGTTTGGGGCCTGAGCACGGCGTTGTTGGGTGTCGCTTTTGTGCTAGGTTCAATAAGCACTATTAAGCGAAGGTTGGATTGTGCTAGGCTGGTCTTTGGGAAGCGGTGCAATTATAATATGCCGTCGATTCTCCGGCCGCTTCTGCGAAGCGCAAAGACAAAACAGTTAAACCCAGGCAAGATGAGTCGTCCATTCCGGACGCTGATTCTTTAGAGGCTCCAGTGCAACCGGTGGTTCCGGCGGGGACTTCTCAAGAGTCTCAGGGGAGACTTTGATTTTGCAGGAGGTGGTCTCTCAGGAGGCAGGTCAGGCTGAAGGGGCTTCCCAAGTTACTGTACTCCCTCCCTTCCTAGGGTGGTTAGGCCTTCTCCTTCTGTTTCCAAGGCTTCTCCCAGAGGCAGGCCAGTTTCAGCTTCTGTTGGTGTCACTCCTAGTTCAGCAGGGCCTGTGCCTAAGAAGCACATCCTTAAAATGGCAGAAGATTTAATTACTCTGATTAGAGGTTCTATGCCCCTCCTGATAAGAGGCCTAGGGTGGAGCCAGAGTTGGGAAGTTTTGAGCAGGCTTGGATATTTCAGAGTCTTCAGCTGAAGACTTGCAGGAGTATTCTCCTTATTCTGATTCTGATGCAGATGATTCCACTCCTTCTGCTTCTCCTCCAGAGGATTTTTCTTTTCAGAGACACTTCATTCTATGAGGGAACATTTTAAGTGGGAAGGTCAGGACTTCTCTGATTCTAGGAAAAGGCTTAGGGAGTTTTGCTGTTACCCCAACATAGGCCCTTGGCTATACCCCTGTTCTGGATGTTGTGGAAGATGTGTTTGCAGAGGCTTCACTTAATCCTGATTCTCTGCCTCCTGCTCCTGTTAAACCAGATAGGTATTACAGGGTGCCTGAGGCTCATAAATATCTTTATAAGAGTCCTAGGCGGACCCAGAAACTATTAGTCAGGGACCTAAGGGTGTCAAGGCCTCTGTTGTAAAAATCCGGTTCCTCTAGATAAAGAAGCCAGAGCTTTGGATAGATGGGGAAAGAAGGTCTATACATCTTCTACCTTAGCTATGAGGGCTTTGAATTGCCAGTTTCATATGTTGAAATATCAAAACTTTCTTCTTTCTCAATTGAAGTCTAAGGTGGATGCTCTGGCGGAAGGCATTGAGTGTAAAGAGTTGCAAGATTTGGTGCATGTCTCTGAACAAGTGGGTAAGCATTCATTACAGTGTGGTTTTGATGCTGTGCAGGCCTCGTCTAGGGTGGCTGCCACTGGCTCAGTTCTTCGCAGGCACGCCTGGTTAAAGGATCAGAATTTATCTGACCATGTTAAGACAAGGATTTTGGATGCTCCTTTGCAGTCTGATGTGTTGTTTGGTTCACCTGTGGAATCAGTCTTGAAGAAAATGGAAGACAAGGCTAAGTCTATGCAGACTGTTAAGGATTTTTTGCAAGTTCAGCCTCCGAAGTTTAGTAGGAATTGGCCTGCTAAGGTGTGGACGTATCCTTCTTATGATGCTCAGTCTAGGGGTAGATCTAGACGTGGTAGGGGCAGAGCTCAGAGTTCTTTCAGGCCTAGAACAGGGAGTTCACCTGCACAATCTTCGGGTGAGGGCAGGGGCCAGTCCTTTCGTAAACAGGCCCAATGACCTACTTTTTCAGCTGCCAGATCCTTCTTGCCTGGCAGCACCTTTGGGAGGAAGGTTAGCACTCTTCAAGGAAAATTGGATGTTGATTACCCAAGACAAATGGGTATTGGATATCATACACCAGGGTTACAAGTTTTATTTCCATACCTTGCCTCCTTTCAAAGGCATGCCGGACGTTCCTCCTCAGCAAAGACTAGAGGCTCGCAAGCAAATTTCTTTACTACTTCAAATAGGGGCCATACAAACGGTTCCTCTGCCAGAAGTGGGCCTAGGATTTTATTCTCGCCTGTTTCTAGTACCAAAGAAAGGAAACACGTGGAGACCAATTTTGGATTTATCCATCCTCAACACATATCTGGACATTCCCAAGTTCAAAATGTTAACGATGTTCTTCATCTCACATTGCTGCAGTCCTTACACTTGGGTAGTCCGCTGTCCTCGGTCGGCCCGAATATCAAAGTATTAGGCTGACGTCGGTCAAGGCGCTTAAGACTGACATCAGGACGTGAGGGTACAAATGCGCATGACCGACGTCATATCCTCAGTCTTTTTTGCCGCATGGTCCGATGCAGAAGCAGCGTTGCAAGTTCCGTTCGGCGTTCTGAAATTTTTCGAATTCGGAGTTTCAGACCGAGTCAAAGTTGGCTAAGTACCCCGTTGGGAATATTTTAGTTTTTCTTGCCTCAGTGGTTTACGGATGTCAGAAAAAGTGAATAACTGTATTTCTTGTGGGAAGCAGATACCGCATAGAGATTATCATACTTTGTGTATTCCTTGTTTGGGGCCTGAGCACGGCGTTGTTGGGTGTCGCTTTTGCTAGGTTTAATAAGCGCACTATTAAGCGGAGGTTAGATTGTGCCAGGTTGGTCTTGAGCGGTGCAATTACAATATGCCGTCCGGATGCTCCGGCCCGCTTCTCAAGAAGCGCAAAGACAAAGCAGCTAAACCCAGGCAAGAAGAGTCGTCCGTACTGGACGCCGGTTCCTGAAGGCGTCAGTGGAACCGGTGGTTCCACGAGGCTTCTCTGGTGTCCCAGGGGAGACTTTGATATTGCAGGATGTGGCCTCTCAGGAGGCAGGTCAGGCTGAAGGGCTTCTCAGGTTACTGTACTCCCTCCCTTCCTAGGGTGGTTAGGCCCTCTCCTTCTGTTTCCAAGGCTCCTCCCAGAGGCAGGCCAGGTTTAGCTTCTGTTGGTGTCACTCCTAGTTCTTCAGGATCTGTGCCCAAGAAGCACATGCTCAAAATGGCAGAAGATTTAATTACTTTGATTAGAGGTTCTTTGCCCCTCCTGATAAGAGGCCTAGGGTGGAACCAGAGTTGGGGAGTTTTGAGCAGGTTTCGGATGTTTCAGAGTCTTCTGAAGACTTGCAGGAGTATTCTCCTTATTCTGATTCTGATGTGGATGATTCTACTCCTTCTGCTTCTCCTCCAGAGGATTTTTCTTTTCAGAGACTCTTCATTCTATGAGGGAACATTTTAAGTGGGAAGGTCAGGACTTCTCTGATTCCAGGAAAAGGCTTAGGGAATTTTGCTTTTACCCCAGCATAGGCCTTTGGCTATTCCTCCTGTTCTGGATGTTGTGGAAGATGTGTTTGCAGAGGCTTCACTTAATCCTGATTCTTTGCCTCCTGCTCCTGTTAAACCGGACAGGTATTACAGGGTGCCTGAAGCTCATAAATATCTGTATAAGAGTCCTAGGGCAGACCCAGAAACAGTTAGTCAGGGACCTAAGGGTGTCAAGGCCTCTGTGGTAAAAAATCCGGTTCCTCCAGATAAAGAGGCCCGAGCTTTGGATAGATGGGGAAAGAAAGTCTATACTTCTTCCACCTTAGCTATGAGGGCTTTGAATTGCCAGTTTCACATGTTGAAATATCAAAACTATCTTCTTTCTCAATTGAAGTCTAAGGTAGATGCTCTGGCGGAAGGCATTGAGTGTAAAGAATTACAAGATTTGGTACATGTTTCTGAACAGGTGGGCAAGCATTCTTTACAATGTGGATTTGATGCTGTACAGGCCTCGTCTAGGGTGGCTGCCACTGGGTCAGTTCTTCGTAGGCACGCCTGGCTGAGGGATCACAACTTATCTGACCATGTTAAAGCAAGGATTTTAGATGCTCCTTTACAGTCTGATGTATTGTTTGGTTCACCTGTGGAGGCAGTTTTAAAGAAAATGGAAGACAAGGCTAAGTCTATGCAGACTGTTAAAGATTTTTTGCAAGTTCAGCCTCCGAAGTTTAGTAGGAATTGGCCTGCTAAGGGGTGGGACGTACCCTTCGTATGATTCACAGTCTAGGGGAAGATCTAGACGTGTTAGGGGTAGAGCTCAGGGCTCTTTCAGACCTAGAACAGGGAGTTCACCTGCACAGTCTTCGGGTGAGGGCAGGGGCCAGTCCTTTCGTAAACAGGCCCAATGACCTACCTTTTCAGCTGCCAGAGCCTTCTTGTCTGGCAGCACCTTTGGGAGGAAGGTTGGCACTCTTCAAAGAAAATTGGAGTTTAATTACCCAGGACAGATGGGTATTGGATATTATACACCAGGGTTACAGGTTTTATTTCCATACCTTGCCTCCTTTCAAAGGCATGCCAGACGTTCCTCCTCAGCAAAGAATAGAGGCTCACAAACAAATTTCTCTGCTGCTGCAAATAGGGGCCATACAGCCGGTCCCTCTGCCAGAAGTAGGCCTAGGATTTTATTCTCGCCTGTTCCTAGTACCAAAGAAGGGGAACACGTGGAGACCAATTTTGGATTTATCTATCCTCAACACTTATCTGGACATTCCCAAGTTCAAAATGTTGACGTTACAACAGCTTTTACCTCTGCTGGGCAAAGATCACTGGATGGTGACTCTGGATCTCAAGGAAGCTTACCTTCATGTTCCTATCAGGCTAAGTTGCAGGAAGTATCTGCGTTTCGAGCTGGGACTTCTCATTATCAGTTCTCTGCATTGCCCTTTGGCTTATCTACTGCGCCAAGAGTGTTCACAAAGGTTCTGGCTCCAGTGATAGCTTTCTTCAGGCTAAAAGGAATACAGATCTATCCTTATTTGGACGATTGCCTGATTCTGGCCAAAGGAAGGGACGAGCTTCTTCATCATTTGCAATACGTGATAGCAGTGCTAAGATGCCTGGGGTATTCTGTGAACGAAATAAAGTCCAGTCTAGTACCCTCTCAAGACATGTGCTTTCTGGGTGTGAGACTGAATACAGCATCCCAGATGGCCTTTTTGACCCCGGACAAACAAAAGAATCTTTCCCTTTACTTCCATCAATTGTCTCATCAGTCCAGGCTGACTGCAAGGACAGTCCTTCAAGCCTTGGGGTTCATGGCATCTTGTATTCTGGTGCTTCCCAATGCCAAACTGCATATGAGGAAGCTGCAATGGTATCTCAAAATGTATGGACACAGCACTGCCAAGATATGGACACTGTCATTCAGATAATACCTTGCATTCAAAAGGAATTTTTGTGGTGGGCTCAGGAATGTCACCTAAACAAGGGACTCTCTGTGACCCGCCAGAGGCGAGTCAGATTCTAACGACAGATGCCTCAGACAAAGCTTGGGGAGCTCATCTAAATGGAAAGTGGATACAAGACACGTGGCCTGCCAGACTACAACATCTACATATCAACTTGAAGGAGATGTTAGCAGTCCAATTTGCATTAATAGCTTTCAAGGATTTGCTTCTTCCAGGGCAGGTGTTGGTTCTAACAGACAACACAACTGTCATGTGGTACATCAACAAGCAAGGGGAACACATTCTTATCCTCTATGCAGGCAAGCAATGATTTTGTGGGAGACTGCTCTCAGTTTACAGCTCAATCTTCAGGCAAGGTTTCTGCCGGGAGCACAGAACTCCTTAGCAGATGTGTTGAGCAGACGAATTATGGATCCCCACGAGTGGAAATTGGATCCTCATGTATTTCAGAAATTGACAGTGTTATGGGGAACTCCAGACATAGATCTGTTCGCTTCTCCACTAAACTATCAGCTGCCAAAGTTTTGCACAAAAAGGTTTCATCCCACAGCTTGGAAAGTGGATGCTCTTTCTTTCAATTGGAGCAATCTTCATGTGTATGCCTTTCCACCTCTGCCTCTCCTCCCAAAGGTACTCCTAAAGGTCAGACAGGACCAGCCAAAGATGATTCTAATAGCTCCAGATTGGCCTCGACAGCACTGGTACCCATTACTGAGAAGTCTGGTTCGGGAGCCTCAATGGCCTTTGCCTTCGATTCCACACCTGCTGTCTCAAGAGAACAGTCATTTACTCAATGTCAAACTTCACTCTCTTCACCTAACAGCCTGGCATATTCTGTTTTAAACCCTGGAGGGTCTCAGCTTCCGCAGCAAGTTTTGAATGTTATTTTGGAGGCCAGAAGGTCTAGTACAAGGAAAGTATACGCAGATAAATGGAAGAGATTTTTATTTTGGAGTGCAGCAAAGGAATTTGATGTTGCTAAGCCTAATTTAAGTGTGGCTCTTCAATATCTTGCTGAGTTACTGGACAAGGGATTGTCCTTCTCTTCTATTAAGATTCATGCTGCAGCAATTTCTGCTCACTATGACTGTGATCCACCATTGTTTTCTCATCCTTTGTTTAAGCAATTCCTTAGAGGGCAAAGAATATAAGACCCCCAGAGCTCCTACTCCTGCTTGGGATCTCAATTTTGTGTTGGAGAAACTCACTCTACAACCTTTTGAGCCTGCAGCTACTGCCGAGTTGAAATATTTATCATGGAAGACTGCTTTTTGTTGGCCATTACCTCTGCGAGAAGGGTTTCTGAATTACAGGCCCTTATGGCAGTTGAGCCTTTCTTAATTTTCCATAAGGATAGGGTATCTTTCGTACTAATCCTTCCTTTATGCCTAAGGTGGTTTCTAGTGTGGCTTTAAACCAAACTATTCATTTGCCTACTTTTTATGCAAACCCCAAAATAAAGGGAAAAGATTTTGCACACCTTGGATATACACAGGCAGTTACGATATTATTTGAGCAGAACTAAAGGGTTCAGGCAGTCTCAGCAGTTGTTTGTTTCTTTTGCTTTGGGTTCTCAGGGCAAGCCTGTGTCAAAACAAACTATTTCTAAGTGGATTGGGTTTTGTATTGCTTTCTGTTATTCCCATCATGGTAAGGAGGTTCCAGCTGGGATTAGGCCTCATTCCACTAGAGCTACTGCCACTTCTACAGCTTTTTTAAGGGGGGTGGCAACTAAAGATATTTTGGAGGCAGCTACTTTGAGTTCAGTGCATACTTTCTCTAAGCATTACCACCTTCCACTTTACTCTAAATCTAGGGCTGGGTTTGCCACTGCTATTTTACAGGGCATTTTGGCAGCTCCTACTACTTTATAGTTTTGCCATCCTCCCTTACCTCTGCTTTGGGATTCTACTCAAGTGCAAGGACTGCAGCAATGTGAGATGAAGAACATAGTACAGTTTTGTACCTACCATAAATGTAGATGTTCGAAGATCCACATTGCTGCAGTCCAATTTACCCTCCCTCCTTCCCCTCTGTTGTTAGAGGCAGTTGTGTGGTTTGGGTTGTAAATATTGTACATATTGTATATATTGTTCATATAATTAGTGCAAGGGTGGTTGGTTGTTTTTTGCTGTCTTTTGGTTTTGACCTTTCTGTTTAGGGTCTTCTGACATCTGGGGCAAGAAAAGACTGAGGATATGACGTCGGTCATGCGCATTTGTACCCTGACGTCCTGATGTCAGTCTTAAGCGCCTTGACCGACGTCAGCCTAATACTTTGATATTCGGGCCGACCGAGGACAGCGGACTACCCAAGTGTAAGGACTGCAGCAATGTGGATCTTCGAACATCTACATTTATGGTAGGTACAAAACTGTACTTTACAACAGCTTTTACCTCTGCTGGACAAAGATCACTGGATGGTGACTCTGGATCTCAAAGAGGCTTACCTTCATGTTCCTATCAGGCCCAGTTGCAGGAAGTATCTGCGTTTTCGGGCTGGTACTTCACATTATCAGTTCTCTGCATTGCCCTTTGGCTTATCTACTGCGCCCAGAGTATTCACGAAGGTTCTGGCTCCAGTGGTAGCTTTCTTCAGGCTAAGAGGAATAGAGATCTATCCTTATTTGGACGATTGCCTGATACTGGCCCAAGAAAAGGACGAACTTCTTCATCATTTACAGTATGTGATGGCAGTGTTAAGATGCCTGGGGTATTCTGTGAACGAAATAAAGTCCAGTCTAGTACCCTCTCAGGACATGTGCTTTCTGGGTGTGAGACTGAATACAGCATCCCAGATGGCCTTTTTGACCCCGGACAAACAAAAGAATCTTTCTCTTTACTTCCACCAGTTGTCTCATCAGTCCAGGCTGACTGCAAGGACAGTCCTTCAAGCCTTGGGGTTCATGGCATCTTGTATTCTGGTACTTCCCAATGCCAAACTGCATATGAGGAAGCTACAATGGTATCTCAAGAATGTATGGACACAGCACTGCCAAGATTTGGACACTGTCATTCAAATAATACCTTGCATTCAAAAGGAATTTTTGTGGTGGGCTCAGGAATGTCACCTAAACAAGGGACTCTCTGTGACCCGGCCAGAGGCGAGTCAGATTTTAACGACAGATGCCTCAGACAAAGCTTGGGGAGCTCATCTAAATGGAAAATGGATACAAGACACGTGGCCTGCCAGACTTCAACATCTACATATCAACTTGAAGGAGATGTTAGCAGTCCAATTTGCATTGATAGCTTTCAAGGATTTACTTCTTCCAGGGCAGGTGTTGATTCAAACAGACAACACAACTGTCATGTGGTACATCAACAAGCAAGGGGGAACGCATTCTTATCCTCTATGCAGACAAGCAATGATTTTGTGGGAGACTGCTCTCAGGTTACAGCTAAATCTTCAGGCAAGGTTTCTGCCAGGAGCACAGAACTCCTTAGCAGATGTGTTGAGCAGACAAATTATGGATCCCCACGAGTGGAAATTGGATCCTCATGTATTCCAGAGGTTGACAGTGTTATGGGGAACTCCAGACATAGATCTGTTCGCTTCTCCACTAAATTGCCAGCTGCCAAAGTTTTGCACAAAAAGGTTTCATCCCTCAGCTTGGAAAGTGGATGCTCTCTCATTCAATTGGAGCAATCTTCATGTGTATGCCTTTCCACCTCTGCCTCTCCTCCCAAAGGTACTGCTGAAGGTCAGACAGGACAAGCCAAACATGATTTTAATAGCTCCAGATTGGCCTCGACAGCACTGGTACCCATTACTGAGAAGTCTGGTACAGGAGCCTCCATGGCCTTTGCCTGCGATTCCACACCTGCTGTCTCAGGAGAACGGTCATTTACTCAATGTCAAACTTCATTCTCTACATCTGACAGCCTGGCATATTCTGGTTTAAACCCTGAGGGTCTCAGCTTCCACAACAAGTTTTGAATGTTATTTTGGAGGCCAGAAGGCCTAGTACAAGGAAAGTTTACGCAGATAAATGGAGGAGATTTTTATTTTGGAGTACAGCAAAGGACTTTGATGTTTCTAAACCTAATTTAAGTGTGGCGCTTCAATACCTTACTGAGTTATTGGACAACGGTTTGTCCTTCTCCTCTATAAAGGTTCATGCTGCAGCAATCTCTGCTCACTATGACTGTGACCCACCATTATTTTCTCCGCCTTTGTTTAAGCAATTCCTTAGAGGGGCAAAGAATATAAGACCCCACGTGAGCTCCTACTCCTGCTTGGGATCTCAATTTTGTGTTGGAGAAACTCACTCTACAACCTTTTGAGCCTGCAGCATTGGCAGAGTTAAAATATTTATCTTGGAAGACTGCTTTTTTGTTGGCCATTACCTCTGCGAGAAGGGTTTCTGAATTACAGGCCCTTATGGCAGTTGAGCCTTTCTTAATTTTCCACAAGGATAGGGTGTCTTTACGTACTAACCCTTCTTTTATGCCTAAAGTGGTTTCTAGTGTGGCTTTAAACCAAACTATTCATTTGCCTACTTTTTATGCAAACCCCCAAAATAAAGGGGAAAAGATTTTGCACACTTTGGATATTCACAGACAGTTGCGATATTATTTGAGCAGAACTAAAGGGTTCAGGCAGTCTCAGCAGTTGTTTGTTTCTTTTGCTTTGGGTTCTCAGGGCAAACCTGTTTCAAAACAAACTATTTCTAAGTGGATTGGTTTTGTATTGCTTTCTGTTATTCTCATCATGGTAAGGAGATTCCAGCTGGGATTAGGCCTCATTCCACTAGGGCTACTGCCACTTCTACAGCTTTTTAAGGGGTGGCTACTAAAGATATTTTGGAAGCAGCTACTTGGAGTTCAGTGCATACTTTCTCTAAGCATTACCACCTTCCACTTTACTCTAAATCTAGGGCTGGATTTGCAACTGCAATTTTACAAGGCATGTTGGCAGCTCCTAATGCTTTATAGTTTTGTCAACCTCCCTTACCTCTGCTTTGGGATTCTACCCATATGTAAGGACTGCAGCAATGTGAGATGAAGAACATAGTACAGTTTTGTACCTACCATAAATGTAGATGTTCAAGATCTACATTGCTGCAGTCAATTCTCCTCCCTCCTTCCCTCTGTTGTTGAAGGTGGTGGTGTGGTTTGTGTTGTACATATTGTAAATATGGTTAGTGCAGGTGGTTGGTTGGGTTTTGCTGGTTTTGGCTTTGGCCTGTCTTGTTAGGGCCTTCTGACATCTGGGGCAAGAAAAGACTGAGGAAATGACGTCGGTCATGCGCTTTTGTACCCTGACGTCCTGATGTCAGTTTTAAGCTCCTTGACCGACGTCAGCCTAATACTTTGGTATTCAGGCCGACCGAGGACAGCGGACTACCCATATGTAAGGACTGCAGCAATGTAGATCTTCGAACATCTACATTTATGGTAGGTACAAAACTGTACTTTTCTGTATGCCCCCCCCCCCCCTTATCCATGCTCACATGTCCACTTTTGAAATGATATTGTGGGGATAGGGTTTTGATTCCTTTTAGGCATCTCTTTTCTAAAGTGCTTTGGGTTCTACAGGAGGCTAGGAAACCCACTAATCATAGATATCCAAATGGAAAAGGTTTTCTGTCTGGTGCCTCTCTCACCATCAGGCTCCCCTCTCTGTGGAATGCCATATGAAGATATTTTGTTGCCTTCCACAGGAAACCAGTATAAACATTCACTTGAAATTAGACAGGAAGGGAAGAAATGGGAAACTGTGGAGACTCTGATCCAGTCAGTGTTTAGGAGTGATAGGGCAGTGAGTTCCCATATGACAGAGCAGTGGATGGCACAGGATGAAATTGAATAGAATGTGCCACAGGAAGATGCTGTAGAACGTCCTATAATATGTCCGCAGGAAACTCAAAACAAAAATGTGCCCTCAGTTTAGAAGAAAATGAGCTAAGAGAAGAGTTGCTTGATTTAGTAGACATAGATATATTAAGATCAATGAAAGAAATAGACTGAAGAAGGTCAATAAAATCCAGATAGTCAGTAGTTTGTTAAAACAAATGAACACAATAATTAGGACTGTCCCTAGAGATCCATGTGATATAACAGAAGTAAACAGGATATATTACTGTGCAGCTAAATTAATAACTGATAAAGTTCTATCACAAGAATACAGGGTAGTGCGGGAAAGGAAGAGGAGAAATTGAATACTATTGTGGAAGTATTGAATAGAGAAAACTGTAAAGCAATTAAAACAAGAATTGTCATTGTTAGAAGAATATAGAAGAGGGAACAGATCAACAAAAATACTAAGAAAGATAGATGTGATAAAAGCAATGTGCAGTATTGGAACAGACCAGGCTCTGTCGTGTACTATCACAAATAAATTAAAATCTTAGCACAGGTGGAAAAACGTATAAGATACGCAGATAAATATAAAGGAAAAGTACAAAATAAGTAATTTATTGATGACCCAAAAAAGTTTTATAGAGAAGTGGTAAACAAGGTAAAAGGAATTGAAAGACTGCCAGGAAAAAGAAGAAATAGGTACATTTTGGAGAATTATCTGTGAAGATCCTGTGGACCATAACAAAGATGCTAAATGGATAGAAGTAAAAGAAAGAATAAGAAGTTTAAAGGTACAGGATATGAAACGGGATGAAGTAACAGCCAGAGACATTGAAACAAAGTTAAGAAAAGCATTCTGATTGGAAAACCCCAGGCCCAGATGCAGTACCTAACTTTAGGTTAAAAGTATTAACATCTTTGCATGAAGATTTAGCCATGAATAAGAACTATTTATATGTGTACCCCAAACAGATACCAACCTAGCTAACAACAGGAAAAACAAAGCTCCTACTTAAAAGTGAACCTGCAAGCTACCCTAAAAATTATAGAACAATAACTTGCCTTCCTACGACATATACACTATATATGGGAATTGATGCTGACAGAGTTTATAGTCATTTAGAAGAAAACTCAATTATGGCAGTAGAACAAAAGGGCAGTAAAAGAAAGTCATACGAAACAAAGGATAATTTGTTGCTAAATAAAGTCATAGTGGAGAACTGTAAAAAGGGGAAGAATCTAAGTATGGCATGGATTGACTTGACTACAAAAAAAGCATTTGATAGCATCCCACATTGAGGGATAAAAGTGCTTAAAAATGTATAAGATACACCCTCCATTGATCGACTACATTACAGTGACCATGAAACACTGGCAGACCACTTTGCAATTAAGCCATGATAAAGGACAAATTATTATCCCAGGGATAAAAATTCAAAAGGGGATATTCCAGGGTGACTGTGTCACAGCTGCTATTCTGCCTTGCCCTTAGCTGTCTACTTAACTTTAGCCCATGGCTATAATTTGGCTCCTAGAAAACAGCAAAGTGTAAAAACTTCTCATCTTCTCTTTGTCAATGATTTAAAACTGTATAGCTCATCAGATGAAGAACTGAAAGCACAAATGCAAGTTGTCAAAACTTTTTCTGATGATATAAGAATGTCATTTGGTCTTGATAAATGTGAAAAAGCAAGAAAACGGTAGCACCAGGAAAACATCAGTTTGGGACAAGAATGTGATATAAAAGAACTTGAGCAAGAAGGGAATGTATAAATATTTGGGAATTGATGAAGGATCAACAATAAAACATGAACAAGTGCTAATAAAACTTAGGAATACTTTAGAAGACTTAAATTAATCCTGAAAACAACACTTGACATCTAAGAACAAAATACAAGCTATAAACCAATTTGCTCTTCCTGTCCTAATTTAAAGTTTTGGACTGATTGACTGGCCCCAAAACATGTTGGATAGATTAGATAGGAAAACAAGAAGGATGCTTCATGCTCACCAAATGATTTATAAAAGTCAGTGCATACCAAGATTATGTATTCCCTGTTCCAAAGGAGGGATGGGCCTCCTTGAAATTGATTACATGTGTAGATCTGCAATCGTGGGACTCCACAGATATCTGCTGACCTCACAAGACCCAAACGCAGTGAAAGTTTTGAAACATGAGAAGAATAAATCTAAGATGACTTCTCTGCTTAATCTAGCAGAAGCATATTGGTGTCAAGCAGGAATGGAAATCAAACCAGAAGTAGATAAAAATCAGGTAGCAACTGAATGTGCCAAAAAAAAAGAAAGAATATAAGGTGAAGGACCAGATGTGAATGCAATAAATGTGGAAAATGCATAAATATAGTCCCAAGTATAGAAAACTTCTGGAAGAACCTCATGTTGATCATGAATGAATGCAGGAATGGTTAAAGAGAGGCAAATTCAAACCAAGAGATGAAAGGTTAATATTGGTGGCCCAAGACAGTGGGCTGCGTACATGTTGGCTAAGTCCGTTGAACACGTGGGCGAAACAGACAAATGTAATTTTTTTTTAAAAAAAAAAAACAAATTGGAAACCATCGCACACCTCGTTGCTGGTTGTGACATACTAATGCAGAAGGACTGTAT
This sequence comes from Protopterus annectens, assembly GCF_019279795.1. Taxonomy (NCBI): domain Eukaryota; kingdom Metazoa; phylum Chordata; order Ceratodontiformes; family Protopteridae; genus Protopterus; species Protopterus annectens. The sequence goes on from NC_056727.1 coordinate 688,692,951, forward strand.
ACTGGAAGGCATAGTAATGTGGCAAGATTGCTGCACTGGTGATTGTGCAAAAATTATGGTATTGAAGTGGCTGAAAAACACTGGAAACATGAACCACGAAGCATCATAGAAAATTGTTAAGCTTACATCACATGGGATCATCCATTACCAACAGTTCAAAAGATAGATGCTAGAAAACCAGATGTAGTGGTCCATGAAAAGAAGACAAAAGTAGCATTTATCATTGAAATATTGCCACACCCAGTGACTACAGTGTCTTGTGTGCAGAGAGACAGAAAGTCATAAAATATCAGGATTTGCAGGCAGAAACAAGAACAATGTGGAAGATGGCCAGACAGTTCCAACAGTAGTAGGAACAATGGGTCTTATAAAAAAGAATCTACAATTGTATTTAGATATGTTACCAATACATGTAACTCCATACAAATTGCAGGAAGAGTCATTACTGGGCACATTGTGAGTGCTGCGAAGAGCACTTCTGTCTGACATCAAAGACTGAAACAGAACTAATTTCATAAACTTTAATCATAGTTAGACTTAGGAATGGGGTCCATTCCTGTCATGGAATTAGAAACTCAAAAGACTTGGAGAAATTAAAAAAAAAAAAAAAGGAGGTTTCTCGGATTCTCTTATTTGTGTGATCTGCTCCATGCTGTGTTGGCATATAATTCAGTTAAAGCTCACCTATCATCAATTCCTTCTTGTTTACTCACGAGTCCTCCTCTGGCCTTTCTATTTGAGGTCAAGCAATTTCTTAAAGGCATACTTCATATCAGGCATCCAGTAAGCCCATTCCACCTTCTTGGGACCTCAATTTTATACTTGGAAAAATTGACTCAGACTCCTTTTGAGCCTGCTTCTTCAGCTTCCTTGTAGCATTGTTCTTGGAAGACTGTTCTTACTTGGCTCGTACATTAGCCAAGCAAATGTCTGAACTTCAGGCTGTCTTGGCTATTCCTTTGTTTTGTTTTTTTTTTTTTTTTTTTTCGTTTTTCCCAGAGACCGTGTATCTTCCAACTAATCCTCCTTTTATGCCCAAAGTGGTCAATGAGTTGTCCCTTAATCGGTCCATTCGTCTTCCTTCCTTTTTTCCTTCTTCACAGTCTGCCAGTGAGAAAATTCTTCTAACATTGGATCCACATAAACAGCTCGGGTATTATTTAGATAAAACAAAGGCAATTTGCAAGTCTAAGCAGCTTTTTGTTTTCTTTTCATCCCAGGACTTCATTTGGCTCTTTCTAAACAAACCATTTCATTCTGGATTTCTAAGACCATTTCCCTTTGTTAAGCTTTTCATGGCAATTGTCTTTCCTCATCTGTAAAGGCACATTCTACCTGGGTGGTTACCTCCTCTGGTGCCTTTTTCAACAGTTTGGACACCAGCTCCATCCTTGAAGCTGCTACTTGATGTTCATCGTGTTTCACTGCTGCAGTCATTACACTTGGGTTATCCTGCCGTCAGGCGGTCCCGCAGTCAGCCAGAGTTCCAAAGTCTTGGTCCGGCGTCGGTTGCTGTCGCTTCTTACCTGACGTCAGTACGCCAGGGGTATACAAGATGCAGCCGACGCCATTTTCTTTAGTCTTTCTTGCCGCGCGCTGCCCGAAACAAAAGCAGTTCGCAAGTGCCGGTCGGCCGACTCCTGAGATTTTCAATTCGTATTTCAGAACCGAAGTCTTCAATAAAGCTAAGTACCCTGTTTGGGAAACTTTTTCTTGCCTTAGACCGATGTCAGTAAAAGCTAATAATTGTATTTCTTGTGGGAAGCAAATACCTCATAAGGATTTTCATTCTTACTGTATTCCATGCCTAGGCCCAGACCATGACGTCACTAGTTGTCGGTTTTGTGCTAGATTTAACAAGCGCACTATTAAACGTCGGTGTGATTTTGCTCGCCATTACTTTGGATGAAGGTTTAATTATACCATGCCATCGGAACAACCGACGACCGGAATACACAAAAAACGCAACGACAAGGATAAGGACAGGCATCGGAGGCCCAAAACTGACTATGAAGCCTCTTCTAGGCCAGTCGCCAGTTCTCAGTGAGGCGCTTTCGCAGCCCCTGACACCCGCTACCTCAGAGCCACAAGCCGCCTTCGACTCCCACGTGGAGATGTCTAGGCCTCTGGATACTCAAGGTGTTGGGCCTATGGAAACTAACTCCTCAGATGGGTCCGGAGCCGCTGAGCAGGCATCGGCTTCTGAGGGTGTTTTCAGACCTTCACAGCTTACCATAAAAACTACAGCCAAGTCTAAAACTCCATTAAAGACAAAGAAGCAAGTACAGCATTCACCTGGACAGGCCTCCATGCCTAAAAAACAGATGCTCAAAATGGCCGAAGACTTAATTACTCTGATCAGGGGTTCCCATCCCCCTCCTGATAAAAGGCCTAGGCAGGATACAGACTATGATTCCTCTGACCAGGTTTCCATTTCTTCTGACTCCTTTTCAGACCAGGGATACTCTTTACCTCCCTATGAGGACTCTGATGCTGAAGAATCAATTCCTTCAGCCTCTCCTCTTGAGGATTACTCTTTTGAGGAAACTTTACATACAATGAGGGAGCATTTCCACTGGGAGGGCCAGGATTACTCAGAATCCAAGAAAAGGCTCAGAGATTTTCTTTTATTGCCTCAGCACAGGCCCCTTGCTATTCCACCAGTGTTAGATATTGTGGATGATGTGTTCTCTGAATCCAGTTTAAATCCTGATACTTTGCCGCCCTGCTCCAGCCAAGCCAGACAGGTACTATAGAGTCCTTGACTCTCACAAATTTCTTTATAAAAGCCCTGTTGCTGACCCAGAAACTATTTCCCCTGGGTCCCAAAGGGGTAAAGGCTTCCACGGCTAAAAATCCAGTTCCCTCTGACAGGGATTCTAGAGCATTAGACAGACAGGGGAAGAAAGTTTACACTTCTGCAACTTTAGCAGTGAGAGCTTTAAATTGCCACTTTCACATGCTTAAATACCAACAATATTTAATGTCTCTGTTGAAACAGAAAATGCTTACAAGTTCAGAACATCCTGACTATAAGGAAATGCAGGATTTATTGCATACAGCTGAACAAGTGGGAAAACATGCTCTGCAGTGTGGTTTTGATTCATTATTAACTTCTTGTAGAGCAGCAGTTACAGGATCTGTGATTCGTAAGGCATGCCTGGTTAAAAGAACAAGGTTTACCTGATCATGTTAAGGCAAAATTATTGGATGCTCCTTTACAGCAGGATATTTTATTTGGTGTTAAGGCAGAAGAGGTATTAAAGAAAATGGAGGATAAGGCAAAATGTATGCAAACAGTGAAGGATTTCTTACAGGTACAGCCACCTCAATTTAGCAGAAATTGGCCTTCAAAGAAGTGGTCCTTTCCAGTGTCAGACAGACCACAAAGAGGCAGATACAGACGTCCAAGAGGCAGCTCTCAGCCCTAAGGCTCTTACAGACCACGACAGTGGGGTGCTTCAACCCCAAAAGGAGGTGAAGACAAGTCACAACCTTATAGGAAACAGTCCCAATGACTTCCCCCTTCGAATGCCAAGCACTTACCTTTTGGCAGCTCCCTTAGGGGGAAAACTAGCACTTTTTTCACAAAATTGGCATATAATCACCCAAGACAAATGGGTTCTGAATATTGTGTCTCAAGGTTACAGGTTCTACTTTCACATTCTACCAAGGCTAAAAGGAATGCCAGACCTGCCACAAAATCAATGGGCAGAGGCACAAAAACAAATTACAGCCCTCATGGACATGAGAGCTATTCAAAAAGTGCCACAACAGGAACAAGGGCAAGGATTTTACTCAAGACTTTTCCTGGTTCCCAGAAAGGACAAAGCCTGGAGACCCATACTAGACCTTTCTACTCTAAATACTTAGCTGGATGTTCCAAAATTCAGATTGTTGACACTACAGCAGCTTCTTCCCATGTTGGGCAAGAAGGCTTGGCTGGTTACTTTTGGACCTCAGAGGCATACCTGCATGTCCCTATCAGACAAAATTGCAGAAGATACCTTAGATTCATAGCTGGTTCAATGCATTACCAATTCTCTGCACTGCCCTTTGGCTTATCTACTGCGCCCAGGGTCTTCACAAAGTGCCTGGCACCAGTAATTGCATTTTGCAGACAAAAAGGAATTCAAATATATCCATACTTGGACGACTGCCTTATTCAAGCAGAGAGCAAGGACATTCTTCTAAAGCATCTGGCATTTGTAAAAAGGTTGCTAATTTGCCTGGGGTACACAGTAAATGAAAAGAAGTCAAAACTAGTGCCCTCACAAGAGATAATATTCCTGGGTGCCAGCTTAAATACAACGGCCCAGATGGCTTATCTCACACCAGACAAGCAAGGACAACTGACTCAGTACTTTCAATTGATGGCAACAGAAACCCAACTCCCTGCAAGAAGAATTCTGCAGGCCTTGGGATTCATGGCATCCTACATACTACTAATTCCATATGCCAGACTGCATATGAGGAAATTACAGTGGTACCTAAAAAGTGTTTGGACTCAACACTGTCACAGTTTGGAAGCAGTAATACCAATAATTCCCTGCCTACAACAGGAGTTTCGATGGTGGGCACAGGCATGTCACCTCAACAAGGGACAGCCTTTCACTCTACCCACAGCCAGGCAGACACTAACAACAGATGCTTCGGATTATGCCTGGGGAGCACACATGGCAGGAAAATGTATTCAGGGCAAGTGGGCCGCAGACCAAATGCATCTTCACATCAATCAAAAAGAGATGTTAGCTGTACAAAATGCCCTAACAGCTTTCAAGGACCTTCTGCATCCAGGACAACTATTATTAAAGACAGACAACACCACAGTTATGTGGTACATAAACAAGCAAGGGGGCACTCATTCTTATCCCCTATGCAGACAAGCCATGACCTTGTGGAACACAGCTTTAACCTATCAAGTTCATCTGCAAGCACAATTCCTGCCAGGAAAGAAAAATACTCTGGCAGACGACTTAAGCAGAAACATCATGGATCCTCACGAGTGGAAATTAAATCCACAAGTATTCAGCATAACGCAAAAATGGGGGTGCCCAGACATAGATCCTTTTGCCTCCCCAATGAATTGCCAACTACAGAAATTCTGCACAAGGACTTATCACACACAAGCATGGAAAGTGGATGCTCTCTCATTGAGCTGGAAAAGCCTAAATGTTTATGCCTTCCCACCACTGCCTCTCCTTTCAAAGGTACTCCTAAAAGCCAGACAAGAAAAACCACAGATGAACCTGATTGTCCCAGACTGGCCACGCCAGCACTGGTACCCAATCTTAAAGAACTTAGCTCAAGGCCCACCATGGATTTTACCTCAAACTCCGCACCTTCTGACTCAACAAAACAATCCGATCCTGCACAATCAGCTCAAAACCTTAAACCTGGCTGCATGGCAGATTCCTTAGTCAAGCAGACAACACCTCTCTCTAAAGCTGTTATGGATGTCATTTTTGGAGGCCAGGAGGCCTAGCACCAGGAAATCCTATTCAGAAAAGTAGAAGAGATTCTGTGCCTGGAACCAGGCTCAAAGTTTTCACCCTCTTGTCCCAAATATTCCTCAGATATTACAATACTTAACTGAGATGCTCGACAAAGGCCTATTCTTTTCATCTGTTAAGATCCACGCCTCTGCCATCTCGGCTCATTACAACACAGATCCTCCTATTTTCTCTCCTCCATTGCTAAAACAGTACCTCAGAGGGGCTAAAAACATAAGACCGCCCCGGAGAGCACCAACACCAACTTGGGACCTCAATTTTGTCTTGGAAAAACTAACTTTACCTCCTTTTGAGCCAGCCAGTTCAGCAGAATTAAAATGTGTCATGGAAAACTGCTCTGCTTCTGGCAATAACCTCAGCACGAAGAGTCTCAGAGTTACAAGCACTAATGGCAGTGGAGCTTTTCATAATTTTTCACCAAGACAGGGTTTCTTTAAGAACAAACCCTTCATTTATGCCAAAGGTGGTATCCAGTGTGGCTCTTAACCAAACTATTCACGTGCCAACTTTTTATCCAAATCCCCAGAGTAAAGGGGATAGACTTCTGCATTCATTGGACATACACAGACTGTTACGTTTCCACTTGGACAAAACAAAAGCTTTCAGAAAAACTGAGCAGTTGTTTGTAGCATATGCTGCAGGATCACAGGGAAAGGCTATTTCCAAGCAGACCATTTCAAAGTGGATAGGACACTGTATCCGTTACTGCTACACACAGCATGGGAAACCTGTACCTAGTAACATTAGGCCACATTCCACCAGGGCAACAGCCACTTCAACTGCCTACCTTAGAGGAGTACCTGCCAAAGGTATCTTGGAAGCTGCAACTTGGAGTTCAGTGCTTACCTTTACCAAGCATTATCCACTTGCCTCTTTATTCTAGATCCAAAGCTGGCTTTGCCACTGCAGTGCTGCAGGGCCTCATAGCCACCCCAAATCCTTTATAGAACTAGCCACCCTAACTCAGCTTTGGGATTCAACCCAAGTGTAATGACTGCAGCAGTGAAACACGATGAACATAGTACAGTTTTGTACCTACCATAAATGTAGATGTTCGAGTGTATTCACTGCTGCAGTCCAGGTTACCCTCCCGCCTTCCCCTCTTTCTTAGCTGGGACTTATCTATACCTTTCAACCCTGTACTATTTGCTAGTAACTGAAGGTGTTGGTTTTACCTTTATTGTATGTTTTATTAGCAATATGTATTGCCTACCTATTTGGGGGCACCTGACATTTGGGGCAAGAAAAACTGAAGAAATGGGGTTGGCTGCATCATGTATACCCCTGGCGCACTGACATCAGGGAAGAAGCGACAGCAACTGACGCCGGACCAAGACTTTCGAACTCTGACCAACTGCGGGACCGCCTGATGTTAGGATAACCCAAGTGTAATGACTGCAGCAGTGAATACACTCGAACATCTACATTTATGGTAGGTACAAAACTGTACTTTACTCTGTTCATATTTTCACTAAACACTACAAATTAGATGTTATTTCCACAGCCTGGCCAGGCTTTGCCAGGGCTGTTCTGCATGAGTTTATAGAGGGTTCTTTTGTGCCATCCTCCTCCCAAGTTTCTTCTTGGCTCTTGGACTGTCCCTTATGTAAAGTATACTGCAACAGTGATATGGAAGGACATAGTACAGCTATATAAAATCTTACCATAACAGTAAATGTCCTTCTCTTCACTGTTGTAGTATTCAGTCCCTCCCTCCTTATCCCTCTTTTCCAGCTCTTGCCCTGTGTTTTGGTTGTCCTACTGCCTGAGGGGCCCTTATTGCTTTTCCCTCCTGCTCTTTTTCATTCTGGATGTACATGTTCTCTTTTGTCCCTGAGGGTTTTCTTTTCTTAGTGGGTTATTCCAGTTATAAGTGTTTGCGTCCTTGCATCACCTTTTATGCCCTACACCTTATGCGGAGAGCATACATGTGATGTACGGCACCTATAAGTATACTGGCTGGATGGTGGACTATCCTTGGCAGCTGATCCCTTACGTAAACAATACTGCAACAGTGAAAAGAAGGACATCTACTATTATGGTAAGATTTTACACAATTGTACTTTCTTCAAAATTCTAAGACTCGTGGCATTAATGATCCTCATGATACCACTAGCTAGACTAAACATGAGAAAAATTCGGTGGTACTTGAAGAATTGTTTGACCCAGCCCCATCATCCCATGGTTTTTCAGGCACTGGTACTGGGATTTCTGCAGTGGTAGAATAATTAGCTGTCTCTGAATCCATATTTCCCTTTCTGTTTTCAGAACTCAGTCCAGTATGTCCACATGGACTCTCTAGATTCTGTGTCATGAGCAGTGTGTCCATGGGAGTTGAAGTGCAAGGCTTTTTGGGGTCCTAAGAACATGCCAAAGCACATAAAAGTACATGATTCATGCTTCAAATGTTCTTCACCACTTAGGGACTCTGGGTCCTCTTCTAGTGGTCACAGGCAACACTACTGTGATGTAGTACCTGAACAAGCAAAGGGGGTATAAAGTCTTACCACCTCCCAGATAAGGTAAGTTTCTGGGAATCTACCCCAAATGCCACTGCGGTAATGGAAATACGGAACATAGTATAGTTGCGCAAGTCCTACTGACCTGTAACAACAGGCTAAGATGTTCTTTGTGTTTCACTGTTGCAGTCATCACATTTGGGTTATCCCTGCCAGGGTAACCCTCGGCCGGCCCGAATACCAGAGGCTTAGTATTTCTGCATCTGTTGCTGTCGCTTCAGGACTGACATCAGGTCATCAGTAGTATAAAGTAAGGCAGCCAACGCCATTACATCAGTCTTTCTTGCCGTGGAGCCCGAAGCAAAAGCAGTTTGCACGAGTGCCGGGCGACCACTACCTGAGTTTCATCTACCAAATTGAAGTTGAAGTCTTCTAAAGCTAAGTACCCTGTTGGGGATCCTTTTTTCTTGCACTAACCAATGTCAGAAAAAGTTAATAATTGTATTGCCTGTGGAAAGAAAATACCACACCGAGGCTTCCATTCTTACTGTGTAACTTGTTTAGGCCCAGACCACGACGTCCCCCGTTGTCGCTTCTGTGCTTTGTTCAATGCCAGACCTATCCGTCATCGGGCCCTTATTGTAGCTAGATATTTACGTTTACAGTCCTCGAATTCCGATATGGCTTCGGTAAGCCATCCGACAGCAGATCTTCCAAGAAAATGTAAAGATAAAGACAGAGATAGACTGCACAGGTCCAAATCTACTGATGATGCTTCCGTTAAGCTAGTCAGTTCTCCAGTCCTCAGGCGCTTTCGCAGCCCCTAATGCCCGCTTCTGTGGATTCGTAGGCCACTACCAAGACCCTTTCAGAGTCCGGTATGTCGCAGAACTTTTCTTCAACTAAGCATCCTGTGGTCTTCTCTACCTTGGATGAGTCCGGAGCCACTGAGCAGGCGCTGGCTTCCGAGGAAGTCTTTCGCACTACCGATTCTCAAGACAAACAGACATAGTCTTTCGCAACTACCGTTCTTTCGAAAATGACTTGAGTTTCTTGGGTCTACTCTCTATGCAGGCTGGCCATGACCCTTGGCACTCAGCCTCTGCCATGCAACTGCACGTGTTAGTACAGTTCCTACCAGGTTCTCTCAACTCTCTGGCAGACCAATTGAGCAGAAATCTTCTGGGTCCACATGAGTGGCAGCTCAACAGAAGAACCTTCACCCTAATAACTCAGAAATGGGGCTCCCCGAAGGTCGACCTCTTCGCCTCCCACACCAACCATCAGCTCAGCAAATTCTGCACCAGGGAGCATTACTGCATGGCTTGCAAAGTGGATGCCCTGACCTTCCCCTGGGTCAGTCTATTGGTCTGTGCCTTTCCTCCACTCTCATCCCCAGGGTACTGCTCAAATTAAAGGAGGAAAAAACAATGATAATTCTTATAGCTCCGGACTGGCCTCGCCAACACTGGTATCCCTTGCTGCGCAGTCTGTCCCCAATGCCACCACGGCATCTTCCTCAAATTCCAAACCTCCTGACCCAGAGGGAAGGGGAATTCATGCATCCCCAATTGCAGACACTTAATTTGGCAGCTTGGCTTATTCCCTAACCCTGAATCAATCTGCCAACCTCAATAAACCGGTTCTAGATGTTATATGTGAGCCCAGATGCCCTAGCACTAGAAAGTCTTATGCTGACAAATGGAAAAGGCTCTGCACCTGGATCCAGGCTAAGGGAGCCAATACGCCACAGCCCTCCCTCCCCTCATCCTGGATTACTTAGCTGACCTACTACACAGTGGCCTCTCTTTCTCTTCTATAAAAATTAATGCCTCTGCTATCTCTGCTCATTTCCCCCACTGAGCAGCCCCTTTTCTCACACCCTTTGATCAAACAGTTCCTAAGAGGGGCTAGCAACTTGAGGCCACCCAGAAGAGCACCAACCCCAGCTTGGGACCTTAATTTTGAGTTGGAAAAGCTCACCCTGCCTTCTTTCAAAACAGCTGCTTCTGCAGAGCTAACATTTCTGTCCTGGAAGACAGCTTTCCTTCTGGCCATCACTTCAGCCAGAAGTGTCTCCGAGCTGCAAGCGCTCCTGGATGTGGAACCCTTCATCATCTTCCATGCTGACAGGGTATCCCTCAGAACTAGCCCATCCTTCATGTCCAAGGTGGTGTCCATTGTAGCTCTCAACCAATCCATTCATTTGCCCACCTTTTTTCCTAATCCCCAGAACAAGGGAGAAAGGATTCTGCACTCTCTAGATGTGCACAGACAGCTCAGATTCTGTCTAGACAGGACTAAATCCTTCAGAAAGGATGATCAATTGCTGGTTAGCTTTGCTACAGGGGCAGAAGGCAAAGCCATCTCCAAACAAACCATTTCCAAATGGATAGCACACTGCATCCATTTCTGCTACAAACAACATGGAAAGCCTCCCCCCAAGGGAGTCAGGACTCAATCCACCAGAGCAGCCTCCACCTCTGCAGCTTTCCTCAGAGGAGTCCCCACCAGGGACATCCTGGAGGCTGCCACATGGACATCTGTTCACACCTTCACAAAGCATTACCACCTGCCTCTCTTCTCCCAATCCAGGGCAGGGTTTGCCTCTGCAGTCTTGCAGGGCATCCTAGCCAGCCCCTAGTTTCCTTGACTGCCTCCACCCATTTCCTCAGCTTTGGGAATGAACCCAAATGTGACAACTGCAACAGTGAAACACGAAGAACATAGTACAGTTGTGTAGACTTACCGTAAATGTAGATGTTCAAGTGTATTTACTGTTGCAGTCCTGGATGTTCTTCATCTCACATTGCTGCAGTCCTTACATATGGGGTAGTCCGCTGTCCTCGGTCGGCCCGAATACCAAAGTATTAGGCTGACGTCGGTCATGGGTGTTCAGATCTGACATCAGAGCGTCAGGGTATAAAAGCGCATGACCGACGTCATATCCTCAGTCTTTTTTGCCGCATGGTCCGATGCAGAAGCAGCGTTGCAAGTGCCGTTCGTTCTGAAATTTTAATTCTGAGTTTCAGACCGAAACCAAGTTGGGCTAAGTACCCGTTGGGGAATATTTTGTTTTTTCTTGCCTCAGTTAATTCGGATGTCAGAAAAGTGAATAATTGTATTTCTTGTGGGAAACAGATACGCATAGGGATTATCACTCTCTTTGCATTCCTTGTTTGGGACCGGACCATGGCGTAGTCGGGTGTCGGTTTTGTGCTAGGTTTAATAAGCGCACTAGAAAAAGAAGGTTAGATTGTGCTAGGTTAGTCTTTGGTAAGCGGTGTAATTATAATATGCCGTCGGATCCTCCGGCGCCTGCTTCCTGAAGAAGCGCAAAGACAAATCCTTGAAACCTAGACAGGTTGATTCGTCCGTTTGGACGCCGGTCCTAGAAACTACAGTGGAGCAGGTGGAGCCGGCTGAAGTTTCTGTTGAGTCTCAGGGGGAAACTTTGATTTTGCAGGATGTGGCCTCACAGGAGTCAAGTCAAGCTGAAGGGGCCTCTCAAGTTACTGTTCTCCCTTCTATGCCTAAGGTGGTTAGGCCTTCTGCTACTATTTCTAAGGCTTCTTCTAAGGGCAGGTCTGTTTTGCCTTCCTCTGGTGTCCCTCCAGGTACTTCAGGGTCTGTGCCTAAAAGCACATGCTTAAAATGGCAGAAGATTTGATTACTTTAATTAGAGGTTCTATGCCCCCTCCTGATAAGAGGCCCAGGGTGGAGCCAGAGTTGGAAAGTTTGGATCAGGCCTCAGATGACTCAGACTCTTCTGCTGAAGATATTCAAGATTTTCCCCCTTATTCGGATTCTGATGCAGAGGATTCCTCTCCTTCTGCTTCTCCTCCAGAGGATTTTTCATTTTCAGAAACTCTGCATTCCATGAGGGAGCATTTTAAGTGGGAAGGACAGGATTTCTCTAATTCACGGAAGAGGCTTAGGGAATTCTTGTTTTTACCACAGCATAGACCCTTGGCTATACCTCCTGTTTTGGATGTAGTTCAAGATGTTTTCTCGGAGGCTTCCCTTAATCCAGATTCTTTGCCTCCTGCACCAGTTAAACCGGACAGGTATTACAGGGTGCCTGAGGCTCATAAATATCTGTATAAGAGTCCTAGGGCGGACCCAGAAACTATTAGTCAGGGGCCTAAGGGTGTTAGAGCTTCTGTTGTAAAGAATCCGGTTCCTCTAGATAAGGAAGCTAGAGCTTTGGATAGATGGGGTAAGAAGGTGTATACCTCTTCTACTTTAGCAATGAGGGCTTTAAATTGCCAGTTTCATATGTTGAAATATCAGAATTTCCTCCTTTCTCAGCTAAAATCTAAAGTGGATGCTTTGGCAGAGGGCATAGAGTGTAAAGAATTGCAGGATTTAGTACATGTCTCTGAACAGGTGGGTAAGCATTCTTTGCAGTGTGGTTTTGATGCTGTACAGGCCTCTTCTAGGGTGGCTGCCACTGGTTCAGTTCTTCGTAGGCACGCCTGGCTTAAGGATCAGAATTTGTCCGAGCATGTTAAAACTAGAATTCTGGATGCCCCTTTACAGTCTGAAGTTTTGTTTGGTCCCCCTGTGGAGTCGGTTTTGAAGAAAATGGAAGACAAGGCTAAGTCCATGCAGACTGTTAAAGATTTTTGCAGGTGCAACCTCCAAAGTTTAGTAGAAATTGGCCTACTAAAGGGTGGACCTACCCTTCTTCTGATTCTCAGTCAAGGGGTAGATCTAGACATGGCAGGGGCAGAGCTCACAGTACATTCAGGCCTAGAACTTGGAGTTCACCTGCACAATCTGCAGGTGAGGGCAGGGGCCAGTCCTTTCGTAAACAGGCCCAATGACCTGCATTTTCAGCTGCCAGATTCTTCTTCCCTGGCAGCTCCTTTGGGAGGAAAGTTAGCACTCTTCAAGCAAAACTGGCTTTTAGTCACCCAGGACAAATGGGTATTGGACATTATAAACCGAGGCTACAAGTTCTATTTCCATACATTGCCTCCTTTCAAAGGCATGCCAGACGTTCCTCCTCGGCAAAGGATATAGGCTCACAAGCAGATTTCTTTACTTCTTCAAATAGGAGCTATACAGCCAGTTCCTCTGTCAGAAGTGGTACTAGGATTTTATTCTCGCCTGTTTCTAGTGCCAAAGAAAGGGAACACGTGGGGACCAATTTTGGATTTATCTATCCTCAACACTTATCTGGACATTCCAAAGTTCAAAATGCTGACGTTACAACAGCTTTTACCTCTGTTGGGAAAAGATCACTGGATGGTAACTCTGGATCTCAAAGAGGCTTATCTTCATGTTCCTATCAGGCCCAGTTGCAGGAGGTACCTGCGTTTTCGGGCTGGAAATTTACATTATCAGTTCTCTGCATTGCCTGCCCTTTGGCTTATCTACTGCGCCCAGAGTGTTCACAAAGGTTCTGGCTCCAGTGATAGCCTTTTTCAGGTTAAGAGGAATACAGATTTATCCTTATTTGGACGATTGCCTGATTATTGCACAACACAAAGACGAACTTCTGCATCATCTACAGTATGTGATGGTAGTGTTAAGATGCCTATGGTATTCTGTGAACGAAACAAAGTCCAGTCTAGTACCCTCTCAGGACGTGTGCTTTCTGGGTGTGAGACTGAATACAGCTTCCCAGATGGCCTTTTTGACCCCGGACAAACAAAGAAGCCTTTCTCTTTATTTCCATCAAATGTCTCTACAGTCCAGGCTGACTGCAAGGACAGTCCTTCAAGCCTTGGGGTTCATGGCATCTTGTATTCTGGTGCTTCCCAATGCCAAACTGCATATGAGGAAGCTTCAATGGTATCTCAAAATGTATGGACACAACACTGCCAAGATCTAGACACTGTCATTCAGGTAATTCCTTGCATTCAGAAAGAATTTTGTGGTGGGCTCAGGAATGTCACCTAAACAAGGGACTCTCTGTGACCCGACCAGAGGCGAGTCAGATTCTAACGACAGATGCCTTGGACAAGGCTTGGGAGCACACCTCAATGGAAAATGGGTGCAAGACACGTGGCCTGTCAGACTTCAACATTTGCATATCAACTTGAAGGAGATGTTAGCAGTCCAATTTGCATTGATGGCTTTCAAGGATTTACTTCACCCAGGACAGGTGTTGATTCAAACAGACAACACTACTGTCATGTGGTACATCAACAAGCAAGGGGGAACCCATTCGTACCCTCTTTGCAGGCAAGCGATGATTTTGTGGGAGACTGCTCTCAGTTTACACCTCAATCTTCAGGCAAGGTTTCTACCAGGAGCACAGAACTCCTTAGCGGATGTGTTGAGCAGACAAATTGTGGATCCTCACGGTGGAAACTGGATCCTCATGTGTTTCAAAAGTTGACAGTGTTATGGGGACTCCAGACATAGATCTGTTCGCTTCTCCACTAAATTACCAGTTGCCAAAGTTTTGCACAAAATGTTTCATCCCACAGCTTGGAAGGTGGATGCTCTATCATTCAGTTGGAGCAATCTTCATGTCTATGCCTTTCCTCCTCTGCCTCTCATTCCCAAGGTACTCCTGAAGGCCAGAATAGACAAGCCATCTATGATTCTGATAGCGCCGGATTGGCCTCGACAGCACTGGTACCCACTACTGGGGAGTTTGGTACGGGAGCCTCCATGGCCTCTGCCTTTGATTCCGCATCTTTTGTCTCAGGAGGACAATCACTTCCTCAATGTCAAGATTCAGTCTCTGCATCTCACAGCCCTGGCATATTCTGTTTTAGACCCTGGAGGGTTTCAGCTTCCACAACAAGTTTTGAATGTTATTTTGGAGGCCAGAAGGCCTAGTACAAGGAAAGTTTACGCTGATAAATGGAGGAGATTTTTTCTTTGGAGCAAAGCAAAGGACTTTGATGTTTCCAAGCCTGATTTAAGTGTTTCTCTTCAATATCTTACTGAGTTATTGGACAAAGGTTTGTCTTTCTCCTCGATAAAGGTTCATGCTGTAGCCATTTCTGCTCACTATGACTGTGACCCTCCTTTATTTTCTCATCCTTTGTTTAAGCAATTTCTTAGAGGGGCAAAGAACATAAGACCCCCACGTAGAGCTCCTACTCCTGCTTGGGATCTCAATTTTGTGTTGGAAAAGCTTACTCTACAACCTTTTGAGCCTGCAGCTACTGCCGAGTTAAAGTATTTATCATGGAAGACTGCTTTTTTGTTGGCCATTACCTCTGCAAGAAGGGTTTCTGAATTACAGGCCCTTATGGCAGTGGAACCTTTCCTGATTTTTCATAAGGATAGGGTATCTTTGCGTACTAATCCTTCCTTTATGCCTAAAGTGGTTTCTAGTGTGGCCTTGAACCAAACTATTCATTTGCCTACTTTTATGCAAACCCCCAAAATAAAGGGAGAAGATTTTGCATACTTTGGATATTCACAGGCAGTTACGTTATTATTTGAGCAGAACCAAGGGGTTCAGGCAGTCTCAGCAGTTGTTTGTTTCTTTTGCTTTGGGTTCTCAGGGAAAACCTGTTTCAAAACAAACTATTTCTAAATGGATTGGGTTTGTATTTCTTTCTGTTATTCCCATCATGGTAAGGAGATTCCGCTGGAATCAGACCTCATTCCACTAGAGCTACTGCCACTTCTACGGCCTTTCTAAGGGGGTAGCTACAAAGATATTTTGGAAGCAGCCACTTGGAGTTCAGTACATACTTTTTCCAAGCATTACCACCTTCCTCTTTATTCTAAGTCTAGGGCTGGCTTTGCCACTGCAATATTACAGGGCATTTTAGCAGCCCCTAATGCTTTATGATTTTGCCATCCTCCCTTTACCTCTGCTTTGGGATTCTACCCATATGTAAGGACTGCAGCAATGTGAGATGAAGAACATAGTACAGTTTTGTACCTACCATAAATGTAGATGTTCAAGATCCACATTGCTGCAGTCCACCCTCCCTCCTTCCCCTCTGTAGTTTGGCATGGTTATATGGTTTGGGTGATGGTTGTTGTTGGGCATGTTTTTGGGAGGTATCCTGTTTTTGGGCTGTGGCCTTTCTTTTTAGGGCCTTCTGACATCTGGGGCAAGAAAAGACTGAGGATATGACGTCGGTCATGCGCTTTTATACCCTGGCGCTCTGCTGTCAGATCTGGGCGCCCATGACCGGCGTCAGCCTAATACTTTGGTATTCGGGCCGACCGAGGACAGCGGACTACCCCATATGTAAGGACTGCAGCAATGTGGATCTTCGAACATCTACATTTATGGTAGGTACAAAACTGTACTTTTCTCTCCCTTCATCCCCCTTTCTTCTCTTTCCTTACAAGGAACATATTGGTATTTACTTTCTACTGGTGGGGTTCTTCCACCAGAACCTGGCTTGTACTTGGGGGCTCCTGACAGGTTAGGGCAAGAAAAACTGATGTAATGGAGTCAGCTGCCTTACTTTATATTACTGACGATCTGACGTCAGTCCTGAAGCAACAGCAACCGACGCAGAAATACTAAGCCTCTAGTATTCAGGCCGGCCGAGGGCTACGTCAGTCCTGAAGCAACAGCAACTGACGCAGAAATACTAAGCCTCTAGTATTCGGGCCGGCCGAGGGCTACCATGGTAGGGATAACCCAGATGTGATGACTGCAACACTGAATACACTCAAACATCTACATTTATGGTAAGTGTACACAACTGTACTTTTTGGGAATCTACTCCAAATGCCATAGAGGTAGTGGGAATGCTGAACTTAGTACAATTGCATAAGTCATATTTACTGTAACAGTAGGTGTTCTTATTCTTTACTGCCTCAGTGGCAGTACTCGCCTGCCATCCCCCAAATTGTTCATTATTGGAGTGGGTTTCAACCACTTTGATTAGATTGTTGTTGAATTTAGTTTTTATATGGTTTTGTGACTGGCTGCAAATTTACTCTTGCCATATGATTCTGACTTCAGGTATTTTTTCTTCTTTGTGGAAGCAAAAAAGCATGAACACTCACTCCCTTTGACAGCTGAAGGCTTACTTCTTGGCATATGCTCAGCCAGTCAGCTATTACAGGAAGTGAGAGAGAGGAGGGGAGTGTGAGCTTTTGAAAGTTGGCTAGCACTGGGGCACTGGTTACCTTGGTAGAAATGCCAATGAAACGGTGAGGAATTCGAACATCTGCTCTTATGGGTAAGCAGGACTTTGGCAACTTTCTAGACCTTGATTTTTTGCAAACTTTACTTATTCTTTCATCCCTTAGGACTAACCTGCATTTTTTGTCAAAAATATTCTAATAATGGTTTTAAGGCAATCTGTTCTACCTTCCGGTTTTAATTCCATGATCAGAACCTGGGGAGAAAATGAGTTTTTTATAGCACTGACATATGTTAAATATTTGTAATGATGAAAATCATATCTTTGAAGTATGACATTGCTGTACCCATGCTGCCAGTTGGTACAAGGTAGAACTCCCTGTAAAAGAAAGCTACATTGCTAAAAGTAAAACTTAGTTTCTTTGGGGGTGCTGTGCCCTCTACAGCCATTACTTAACATAATCAGCTCCAAGGTCACTGCACATTAACGTGGGTTAACCCTTTACAGTGGCCCTCAGCACCATGCAGTATTCAATGAGTATTGCTAAATCTTCACTAAGTTTGTCATTGAAACATGTCGTGCTCAGTAGCAGTTTCTCCTCTCTGCCTGTGACAAAGTCAGATTTGCAGTCTTGCAGTTTGGCACATTAATATGCTTTCCTTATCCACCACCACCACCAGCTCAACTTCCATATGAGAAGGGTGCATGAGCTCAGAAAGATGCATCATTTGTCCATCTCCATTTGCTGTAGACAAGAAGGATCTGGCTGTGTCCGAGCATATCCTTTCTGTATCAAATGTTAACTGCATTTTTTTTTGCCATCAGATGTCTACCCCCATCCACAGATACAGTTTCAAAGGTGTTTACTAGGCTAATGACCACAAGGGCCTTTTTAAGCCTAGCCATGCATCTGAAATTTCTGACAAGTTCTCGTACCCTTGATAAGTGTAAGCAGGGGCTTGGGAGATGAAACATAAACAAGCAGGAGCCTGGGAGATGAACCATTTACAGGCTGCCTGTGTCCATTAGAGACATAGGTGCCAAGCCAGGGATGAATTTCATGTTCCCCATCCAATTGTCCAAGGTACACTTGAATTAGGTTAGGGAGGAACTCTGCTTCACATGAACGGGGTGCCTGTTACTGTTGCCTGTCTGTCCATAAGGTCCTATTTATGTCACAGGCAAGGTTTAAGTCTTTAAAATGGTAATTCTGGTGCTGTTTGTTTTGCAGATATACAGGAGGTCCATCAAAGTGGGGTCTGACAAATCCTTGTATGTCAGGCATAGATGTTCCCTCAAGAGCCTGCAGGAAATAGAATACAGGGATAGGGCCTTGAGGCGGTCTGCATAGGACATGTATTCCTTTAGTGAAAAACCTCTGTGGATGTTCGAATTCTTGGATATGCCTGGTTAGGTACATACCAATGGAGGTATTTTACTCAATGGTAGGTCTAATGTATGCCAAATACAGTGGAACAGTGACTTCCTTGGACCTAGATGCCATACCTTTGTTTATAAGTTGCACAACATAGAATGATTTATCCACTACTGTAGACACAGAATAGTCAAAAGGTAGTTTACTGTCTATTATTGCACCAAAGTCCCCGACTACTGGGTCATCTCTTAGGGGTGTGTTGTCAATATGATAGTTAACAGGGGTAGATGATTATGCATTTCTTAGATTTTAGTTTTAGTCCATGGCTCTTGCACCAGTTATTTGTCTGTCAGTCCTTCCTGGATTTGTATTGCTGAGGGATTCAATGGCAGCTCCTAATTTGAAATCATCTGCGGTGATCATTTAAAAGCGGATTGTATTATTTGTGCTGCATGTAATCCATGTGCGTTAGCTGACCGGTGAAACAAATTGATTCTTAGGAGCCTTCTTCCCTCCTTGGCTTTGGAGGCTCAGACCCCTTCTTTGGCTTTGTCATCTTCCTCTCTGGCTACCACAAAAGAGGCTAAAAAGAGGTATCTGCTTGTTTCCCTGATGGACTCTCTTGAAACTAAGAAGCTGAAGAAACCCTCTGATCTAACTTCCTTGGACTTGAAGAAATTGCCTCCCCGTTTGGATACAACAGCACCTTCAGATCCAGGGGATGTTATTACTATCTCTCCTCTTCCTTTATCAGCTCCTATGTTGGATCCAGTACCTCACTATCCTACAGCTTCAGCGAGGTCCCTTGCTCTCTCTTCCGGGTCAAAGCAGTCCCAGCCTCCCTCGTTGGCTTCATGCAGGTCTTGCAGAAGCTGGTCTGAGGCAGATATGGACAGGATGATGAGATTTTGCAAGGCCCATATCCAGATGGGGGTAGTCTCTGCTTCATGCCATGTCAGATCTGTGAGCTACCCTGGCCATACCATCAAGACTCCTTCTCTGATCCAACCTTCAGTTTCGGAGTTGCAGGATTCAGGACTGCTGTGCGTGCCAGGATTGGTTCCGGGGAAGCTTCCTTCCTCGACGAAGATGCCCTTGACAAGCTCTTTTCCAGTTTTGTTGGAGCAGAGCGGGTCTCAGAGCTGTGGTGTCAGTGCTGGGTCTGGAGGACTGGGGTCAGTTCCATCTTTCTTGGAGCCACCCCTTCCCCTAGGCGCCTTGACACTCGACAGTTCGGGTCCAATCCCTTCTGGTGGTTGTGGATCCGGTGTGAGTCCTGCCTGTTTTCCCTTCGTGGTTTTGGCTTTGGGGGAGATGGAAAGGACTTCTCCTGGTCTTTGGCACTTTCAGATAGTGGAAAGGATTTTCTCCCAAGTTGGAGATTCGACGACACGTGTCCTCCAATCCACCCCCATACCCCCGTTGGATCTAGGCCTTGTTCCAATTTGTCCTGCCATTAGTTTTCCTGTCCCGAGCGGCCTCCCAAGAACTCCCTGCTTATGAGGGATCTCCACCTTCTGATACTTCCGCAGAGTACCCAGCTGAGGAAGTTCCCTGGAAGACAATGTGCTAAAGGAGGCATATTGACTCCTCATTGGAATCTTTAACTGAGGACACTGACTTCGATGAGGGGAAAGGATCCCCCCGATCCCCACCAGAATATGTCACCTTTGGGGACATATTAGAGATCCTGAAGCAGAAAGGTGGGTAGTTTGCCCAACCTCCTTCCTCTGAGGAGTCAGTTTTCTTGGAGGAGTTCGGGATGGGCCCACCTACTTCCTGGATAACCTCCTGGCGGACGCCCTGATTGACTTAGTGTTGTGTTCCACCGGGCATGGAAGGAAATGGACACCATCGAGCTCATACCCAAATGACCCGATAGTTTTCTGGTACCCACTGCAGACAAGATGCAGTGGATGTGTTTGCATCACATTTTTTAAAGGTGATGCATTTTACTTATATTTTCTACATTTTTACATAAGGTTATAATTTTAGTGGTACACTATGAAATGGCCCTTTAAGAACTTAATTGTATATTTGCATAATTGGTTGATTGTAAGCATATGAATGGAACAGAAGTTTGTATATAAGGAATTGGAGGGAAGGGGTATTTTATTTGATGAAGTCTCTTTTGAAGGGACGAAAGCGCTTATGAACATACAGTGTTTGTTTACTCAATAAAATTTTTGCCACTCTTTGTGGAGAGTTGTATTGCTCTGTGGACTTTTTTAGATTAAAGGTCTTGTAGTCAATGCCATTGTAGTGGTGGCAGCCACTAAGAAAGAGCTGGCAGACAAAACTGCTAATATCCATCCTCCTAACAAGGAGTCTAGAGCATTGGACAGGATTGGGAAGTGCATCTACACCTCAGCCACCTTTGCACTGAGGTCTTTGAACTACCTGGCTCATTTTACTCTGCTTCAGAGAGATCTGATCAAGGAACTCTCAGCTTCTCTCTGAGTCCTTGCCTGTGGAGGAATTTAAGAAAGTTACTCCCAAGCAGACCACTCTTTCGTCAGTCGCCAACTCATTGATGAGGTTACTCTTCCGTACCACGGAGTGCACCTCTTAAGCAAATGGTTCAGGACTTTTCCTAAGGAGACATGCCTGAATGAGGCTATGTGATTTTGCAGAGCCCTATAAGGCATCATTCGTGGCTTCTCCTTTTGGGTGGGAAGACCCTTTTTGCTGTTGGAATCAAATTTCCTATCCCCAAGAGGTTCTTCTCTAGGAACCAACGTGGAGGCAAGAAAATGTGGTTTCGCAAATCCCAAGGGCCTTTATAGGACCCACATGGGGAACCCTCCTCTAGAGGCAGAGAGGGAGAGTTTAATGGTAGATGCCACCCTAGAGGCAGAGGGGGTCAGCAGAATCAGGGCTTTAAGGAATCCTTTCCCGATGAGCCCTACCGGCACTCCAGAAGAGCTGCCCAACTGTCCATCTCTGGAGGCAGTCGGGGGCTGACTAGCTTTGCACCCAAAGCCTGGACCCAGTTGACTTAAAAACCATTGGGTGCTAAGCATAATATTCAGAGGCTATTACATTCCCTTTTCTCTTCTTCCACCAAACTCCGAAAGCCTTCCCAACATGCCACCCAGTCAAAGGGAGCAGATAGCATAGGAAACCCAACAACATTTAACAGAGAGTCATCCAAGAGGTCCCAAACAAACAGAGGGTTCGGAACCTACTCACACTTCTTTTGGGTGCAGAAAAAGACAGGGGACCTAAGACCTATCCTAGATCTAAGCAAATTGAATGAATATGTAAAGAAATTGAGGTTCCAAATGGTTACGGTTCAGTCTATTCTGCCACTGTTGCACAAGGACAATTGGATGTGCTTGATAGATCTCAAGGATGCTTACTATCACATCAAAATAGACAGTCAGTCCAGGATATATCTGTGCTTGCAGCTGGGAGCCAATCATTACCAATTCAGAGCACTGCCCTTTGGGCTCACCATAGCCCCCCCAGGTGTTCACCAAATGCGTGGCAGTGGCTCACTTGAGGCTCAGGGGATTCCAGGTGTTTTCATACTTGAACGCTTACCTCGTGGAATTTATAGGTACGCATCTCACCACAAAGGATCAGATAGCCTATCTTCCTTTACACCAAGTAGCCACTCTGAGAAATGAGTTACAGGAATTGTTAGCCCAGCAGCAGCCCCCCCCCCCCCCCACACACACACACACACTTGATTGGCCCTGCAGATCCTAGGATCCATGTCAGCAGCTATTCTGTTGCTTCCACTAGCCAAATTTTTCATGGGGTTCTCCAGTGGATATTGGTGACGCAATGGTCCATCCTCTTTCAGCCGTTGTCCCTTCACATCAGGTTAACTCCCATTTGCAAATATCACCTCAGTTGGTGGATACAATCAGACAACCTCATTCTAGGCAGACCATTCTTGAACAACTCCCCTATAGTCACCGTGACCACGGACGCTTCCCAGTTTGGTTGGGAGGGCATTACAATGGAAAGATAGTCCACCGCACGTAGTCCCCTACCGAGACTAGGTTGCATATCAGTGTCCTAGAGATGAGAGCAGTCTTCCTAATGTTGCAAACCTTTCAGGATGTATTGCCGTTGAGGACTATTGCAGTACACACTGATAACATGTCTGTTGTCTGGTACATCAACAAGCAAGGAATCAGTTCTTACCTCTTGTACAGGGAGGCCATGAGGGGTGTGGGAGTGGGCGATATCTTCAGACCACCTTCTAGTTGCAATGCATATCCCAGGGAGAAACAACAATTTAGCAGAAAGGCTCAATAGATCGCTCCTGGTTCCGCATGAGTGGTCCCTCAGTCAGTCAATGGCAAACATGATCTTCAGCCATTGGGGGTCAACCTTGCTGCGACCTCTTTGCCTCTCCCCTCAACAATAAATGCATCAAGTTCTTCGGTGTAATCCCTCCTCTGGGGGAATCCCCAAGGGATGCTCTAGTCCACGATTGGCCCCTGGGTCTCTTGTATGCTTTCCCCCCTCTTCCGCTCATCCAGAAGTTCCTTCAGAAGGCAAGCAGGTTGAAGAGCTCAGTCGTCCTCATTGTCCCATTCTGGCCTCGTCAGGTGTGGGTTCCCCTTCCTATGGTCTCATCTGAAGTATCCTGCTTGGATACAGGAGCAAAGTGTGTGGACCTCCTTTCTAATCCATCAGGGATGCAACATCTGAATCTTCAGGCCTTCAAATTGAGCACTTGATTTTTTCACTTCCAGCTCTAGTGAGACAGTCCAGACTTAAGTCCCCGGTCTGAAAATTCTTCTAGCCTCGCAAAAGGCTTCTATCAAAAAGTCTACACCAGTAAGTGGAAGAGATTTGTTATTTGGGCCATGAGCAAAAACGTTGATCTTTTCTCGGCACCAGTTTTAGATGTTTTGTTATTTCTTAATACGCTTTTCGTGGAAGGTGCTAGCTTCTTGACTACCAAACTCCAGTTAGCTGCTATTTCCAATTTAAATGCTGCATGTCAGTCCCATTCTCTGCCCACTTTTAGGCTATGCAGTTCTTTTATGAAAAGTGTTTTCTTAAGGTCTCCAATCAAGGGCCCCATCCCCTCCTTGGGACCTCACTCTTGTGTTGCAGACTTTGACCCAGGGACCCTTCAAATCAGCAGCAAGTAGCAACATGAAGTTTCTATCATAGAAGACCGTCCTTTTGGTGCCTGTAACTTCCACTAAGAGGAGTTCTGAACTACAAGCCTTATCCTCCAAGCCTCCTTACATACTTTTTCATAAAGGCAGAGTGTCCTTGCGAACCAGTCCTTCCTTTTTGCCCAAAGTAGCTACTGAGAACAGTATCAGCCAATCCATACAGTTACCAATGTTCTTTCCAGATTTGTCTAATAAAGGGGTGTGTGTTCCCATCTGCTAGACGTTCATAGTTGACTCTGTTTTTACCTGCACAGGACCACACAACACAACACAGGAAGTCTGATCAGTTCTTTATAGCTTTCTTGTCTAATGGATCTTGGACAAACGGTGTCTAAAATTACCTTGGCAAAATGGATATCTGGCTGCGTTTTGTACATTTACTCATCCAAAGGATTAGAATTACCTAGACTTCCTAGGGCAGATTCCACCAGAGCTATGGCTGCTACTTCAGCTTTTTATTCTAGAACTTCCACTGATGATATTTGTGCAGCATTGACACATTGTAACATTCACACCTTTGTATTGCACTGCAGGTTTGATATTGTATCCAGGAGTAGGGCCTCCTTTGGTTTGATGGTGCTTTGGCATATCCTTCCATGATGGCCACCCGGGAGCTACGTATCTGGGGACTTTGGCCGTATCATGAGGAAGAATGAGGAAGACAATGTCAGATTAAAAGGTTGTGTCTTACCATAACTTGGCATCTGTGTTGTCTTCTTTCATTCCTCCTCACTTTCCTACCCAGCCGTCTCCCTGCCTGTTTTCTTCTAGAAGAACCTGGATTATGAAGGGACTCCTATGTCCCATGTCTGAGCCGCCTCTGCCATTCCTTGCTGTATGGTGATGGATGTATGAAATCAGCAAACTCAATCTGAGGTATTTGGGTGGATGTAGAGCATTGTGGGTAAGAGGGAGGAGCTTGTGAGTTAGATCCAAGTCTGTGAAATGTGGCCGAGCCGGATCCGAAGGTCTAATTCGAGACCCTATCTTGAAGAGGAATGAAGAAAGACAACACAGATGCCAAGTTTTGGTAAGACATAACCTTTTATTTTAGCATGTTGTACCAGTTATTTATCAGTTTACATGCTTTTGAAAGCTGTTTGTTTTAAGATGGAATCTAATCTAATCTAACCTAACCATAGTTAATCTCTTTTACAGCTCTCAAAAACTCTAGGCTGTTTTGTTCTTTTATTGCATGCAGTTTCTATTATATTTTTTCTAGGTTATTTTGCAACTCCCCACCTGCCAACCATTAACTCTCCCCTATACTGAACAGTGACCATTCATTCTTTTTGCTGCAGGAATTCCAGACAGAACCAAGGAGAGAGATTCTGAGAGGGGACTATCCTTCAGGCAGCCTTGAGGGTGCTTTATGCCGTTGCCAGCATTCCTACCATGAGAACATTTTGAATGGCCTTAACACTACCTCTTCGGCAAGGGACTGTAGAAACTGTGTCATAGTGGTGGCCCGCAATGCCTTCCCCTTGTGAGTGTTCACTTCCTCACAATAGTTAGTCAGGGCTTTATTCACTTATACCATTGGCGCAAGCTGTGATAAGAATTAAGTGAGACAATTTTAAGTCCCTGGAGCTGCCTTTCTAGTTAAGGAGTCTGGAAATCCAAATATTTTCAAACATGGGTTGGATGATTATTTTGGAAGTAGGAAGCTTTTGTGTTAATTGGTGGGCCCTTGGACGTTTTTGTCATTTGTCTTATGTATGTGTCTATGTACAGTATTTGTTTGATAGCATTTTCATTTTATCCCTGTTGTTCCTCCACCCCACTTCCTTTTTTTGATAATATTGTAGCTGGTTGATGTGCTCTCTTGATATCCATCACTTTTAAGTTTATTGTGACTAGGCTTGCAGTTTCTATTATGTTTAGGTTGCACTGTACAAAACGTAATGACTCGGCACCTTTGCCACCTTCAAGTTAAACCTAGTTAATTGGATGAGAAACCTCATTCTCCCCTGGTCTATCTTGTGTTGCCCTCCTTGAGTCCAAAAAGAATTTTGAATGTAGTGTATTGCCTGGGCTTCTAATGGTCTATAGACTGATCGCCTAGTGCTTGCTTTATGAACAATTGACTTCACATAATTCCTAACGTAAATATTTGGTTTGATTCGAATACTAAACCCAGATGTGTGTGTCATTGCTTTCCAAACAATGATTAAGTACAATAGGCCATGGAACCCAAAGGGTATTATTTAGATGTTTGCAGTTGCCTTGTGGTTTGTTTCTGCCTCTGCAAATCAAATTTTCTGTATAAGTTTTATAAAAATGGGGACGACCAAAATGTCATCATTTTCACTCCGCAGTAGCCGTAGCACTGAAAACACCTGCATACCTCTCTGAGTGACATGCATTTCAGATGCAAAATCTTGTATGTCTACTTATGCTCAGTGTGTCCAAAGTTGAAGTGGATGGTACATTGTCACATTG
This sequence comes from Protopterus annectens, assembly GCF_019279795.1. Classification (NCBI taxonomy): domain Eukaryota; kingdom Metazoa; phylum Chordata; order Ceratodontiformes; family Protopteridae; genus Protopterus; species Protopterus annectens. The sequence goes on from NC_056727.1 coordinate 688,718,922, forward strand.
CGTACTGTTTATTCCAGCTCTGAATTGGATACTTAAATTAGGGGTGAAGGGTGACTGGTAAGTGCACACCAAGGCAGTACTTTTTGACCTACATTCTAACACTGTATGAGGTACTAGGTGGACGGTGTTGGACAGCACCAGTATGTTACTTGGCAGGGTATCAGTCCAGTTTTCACTGTCCTTGACTATAGACATAGTGGTCAAAGTGGGGGTTGAATATATGTTTTGCTAGCATTTGGTATGACACACAACAGGGCAGTATTATGCTCCCTTGAGAATTATGATGCAGAAACAAGTAGCTGGGGACAGGGAGTTTCAGTATATGTTGTCAACACATATATGCACAGTACATTATTTTAGGACACAAACATGGCAGTAAGATGTGTGTTGAAAACATATACATGTATCACTTGGTGGGGAGTGAAGCACCCTGTGCCCTTGAGTATCTTTACGTATTTCTACTTATTTGGAGAGGTACATTGTAACATTTGCATGGATTTCAGAAGCCATCTCCCAACTGTCTGCTGTGCAGATTGTAGGCCTTAACAGTGCAGTATCTCACAAGGTACTTGGTAGAGTGTTAACCTCTGTAGTTAAAGCACACATAATGGTAAAAACACCAACATTGTGTACCCTACACTATATTGGTACAGAAGGAGAACAGTGCTTAGGGGGAATGTCCATCTTTGCAGTAGGAATACAGTAGTAAAGAGCACTGTAAAGTGACGTGGCACACAAGGAGCTCTGTGTATTGTTCTCCTTTACGGTCAGAGCACAGGAGCAGTATGCAGTCTGTGTTGCAGTGTCGCCGAAGAACCTTGTAGCATCACCCTTAGTACACTACAGGACACCCTGCATAGCAGCACTGTGCACCTGGCTTTACAGTTGCACAGTAGGTGCTTTGCTGTTGGGCCAGTCATGTGTACAGGTGGGATATCATCCTCTGTGCAGCAGCATGTGTCTTGCTTTTGGATAGTGTCGTGTTCCCAGAAGAGTTTAAAATGTTGGTGTATAGCTTGTAGTACAGTATTGTGCATACACTGGACACTGATGTGCTATATGGACAGTTGCATTTAGGCTTTCACTCAGAAACTTGAATTACAGTTCAGAAATCCGTAAGGTGTGTTGTACTCCTTACCCAGCCCTCTAATATTGTGTGTGTGCATTCTGTTTGACCTTTTGACTCCATCCATTTCTCACTGAAATATACTGAGTCATGCCGTGGTATGGGTACATGTTTGTTATGCAGATGTAAATGCAGTCAGCTGCTGTACTTCATTTGCAGTGTTTTTAATTTCTCATTGTAGTGGGGTTCTAATAGCATGACAGGAATGGACACCATTCCTAAGTCCGGGTACAGTTAGACTTCATGATATTGGTATTGTTTTAGTTGTTGATGTTAGCTAAGAGTACTCTTCTTAGCACCTGCAATGTGCCCATAATCATCTCCTTCTCTAGTTCATGAGATTACAAGTATTTGTGGCATATTTAAGTATGATTGTAAATTATTTTTTGATTAGACTTATTGCTCCTACTTCTGTTGGAACTCTCTGGGTACATATCTTTGACATTGCTTTTGTTTCTGCTTGCAAATCCTGGTATTTTATGACTTTATATGTCTCTACTGTTATGTAAGGCTCTGTAATCACTAGGTGTAGCAATTTCAATGACCAGTAGTACCTGTCTTTTTTTTTATGGACGACTTTATCTATTTGCCTTGCATCTGTTTTTTTTTCTTTTTTCTTTTTTTTTTTTTTTAACTGTTGGTAGTGGGTGATCCCATGTGATATAAAACTTCATACTTCTCTATGATTCTTTGTAGTTCATGTTTGAAATGCTTCTTGGCTACTTCTATATTATAGTGTTCACACAACCCACAGTGCAACAGTCATGTCACTCACATTATTGTGCATTTTAGGTTGCTGGCTGTCTGCCATAAGTGTATCACACCCAGCAACTAGTTGTCCAAATGTTTTCAGTTCTGTTTTACAGAACCTGCATTTGTCTGCTTCTCCAGTGTTTTCAGTGGATGTACATAGTCCATTTTACTGGGCTACCATTCTTAGCTTTTCATCTTTTGATTTCAGTTAGCCTCTCCTTAACCATTCCTGTATTAAACCTTGATTAACATGAGGTTGTTCCAGGAATTCCAAGATGGCTGCAGCACTGATCAACAGCATAATTGCATCTCTCCCAGTCCGTGTAAAAACAGAAACTAAGAAGTAATAGCCAGTGATATTGCCAACTTGGGTAAAATGCAGATACTAGCAAGCAAGTACATGACTTGGATGCCAGCAAAGAAGACTTTTGAAATCCTGAAAGTCAGTCAACCAGAAAAGGTGAAGAGAAAACACTGGCTGGGAAGAATTCTGCGGCTGTTCAGCAAAAAGCAGTTCAAGTTTCAGCTGTGGTACAAAAGATGGCTTCTAGTAATTTAGAGGAAAAAATAAATCGGATGTACTCAGATGTGATTAAAATAAATGAAACACTGAATGAATATGTCATCTCAAATAACAAAAGGATGTTAAAAAAGCTTTAGCTAGCTATTTAGATGAACTGATAAAACTGTATCAGTCAGAGGTTGAAATCAAGAAAAGGCTTCCTGAGTTTGAGGCTTCTCAAGAAGAGCTTTTTCAAAAAAATGGTGCACTTAGAAGACAGTGCATGCAGGGAAAACCTGAGATTTTCTTCTGTACCAGAGAACCTGAATGGAACAGACTGTATTTTTATGAAAGCACAAATAAGCAACTTGACTGGTATTTCACAGCAGGATTTGCTAACTGAAAGGGCACATCGGGTGTATGCTCCAAACCTAGCCATTTGTAAGCAGCCAAGGTCTATATTAGTAAATATGTAGTCTTACCAGCAGAAAGACTTGGTCCTGAAAACTGTGGTAAAAGGGGAAAGTATTAAAACTTGAAGATAGTAGAGTGTTTTTTGTGAGGAATGATTATTCAGTGTATATCAAGCAAAAGCGAAACAAATGTATCCCTGTAGTCAGGAATGCCAAGAGGCAGGTGTAAGCGCTGCTGTATAGAGCTGTCTTCAGAATATTGTTTCCTGGAGGAACAAAGATATTTTAGAATGCAGAAAGAACAGACTAAGGAGGAAAGAAAAATATTCATCCAACAAAAAATGAGCCAGCAATCAGAAGGGAACTCTGCTTCTCATTCTTCTGACTATAAAGCCCATATAGAGACCTTGCTAGTGAAACCTTTTCCATTGTTCCAGAGGAAAATGCTTGAGAGACAGAAAAAAGAACACAGGAATTGACTAGAAGAATCAGGAGTACCTTGGACTTGAATGAAGTGTCTGGTGTTGGGCGAAGCAGATGAACAGGAAGAAGATGGATGGCTTGAACTTCAGCAGCATCTGAAATATAATCAACTTACCATCATCCACAAAATTCTGTATCAACCTGAAAAAACACCCATCCTAACAAATCTTATCCACCCCTATGTAAACCTTAAATCCCTAAGATCATCACAAAAATCTCTTATACACATCAACTAATCAAACAATAGAGCAGGAGACTCTCTATTTTCTGTTTCCATTGGAGAAACATGGAATCAACTTCCATCTGAACTGGCCACAATTCCCTTAATTACTCTATTTAAAAATAGGCTTAAACTCCACCTAAAAACACACTGGATGTGCCCCTGTTCTAAACCAGACTGACCAACCTATCTACTGTTGACTTACTCATCTAAAATTTCTCATCTCTGAACCCACTCTTTCACTAACTTATCTTATCCATAATTCTTTATTTCTGTTTTTTCTAGATACTACCATGCTTCCTCTCCTCACACTCCATACTAGTACTACATCTTTTAAACTGACTCATATCACTACTACACACTTTACCTAACAACCCCTCCATAAATTTTCATTATCTTCCTCTATTATCTATATCAACACTTTTACTAACTTCTTCCTGCAACTAATACTCTTTAGCAACACATAAATGTACCTTCTTATTAACTATTCTAAGCCTATTAAAATTATACGTTACCTTCATTATGTACTCATAAGTGACAGACTCCCTGTTAGTAAATGTATAAAATGTATAAATATGTTTTTTTTTTTCCTTCTATTTTGTTGTTTAGGTTAACATTGTTTAAACTGTGTGGAGCTTTTCTCCCCGGGCCTCTACTGAAAATGGACATATATCCAGCTAGACTAGCCTGGTCAACAAATGTAAAATAAAATAAAATAAAATAAATAAAAAGACCAGCCACACTGAAATTAATGTATAAATGGGAAACTATAAAGCATCGATCACATTTGTGAAATATGGCTTTGCAAAAAGAAGCATCAGAGAAAGCCTGGCCTTTTGTTGACTTTGTTAAACCTGTCAATAGACTGTAAAGCACATACCCTACTTTGTCATTTTAAGTTTAGAAGGGCACTAAATGTAAGAAAAGTAACTGGAAGTAAAACAATTATGGTCTTGTTTGTTTTTGTGTAAAACTTCATGATCTTAAATGTGTGTTATATAGTGAAGCAGTTTTGTATAGCGTGTAGTCAGGGGTATTTTAAATGTGAGTGTTTTAGTTTAAGAAGTATGATTTGCAGTATAACGAGAAGAAATTATTGCCAAAAGCAAGTTTAAGTTAATGGGCTGCTGGGGTGGGTGGGGTATAAAAGTGCAATGATTATATTAAGTATAAAGTATAAAGTTAAAGCTAAAGATAATTTCTCTTATTTTACAAGGGTGAATGTCTAAATTAATGCTCTTGGCTTTAAAAATAAGACAGAATGATGAAAAGTTTCTTGCATCTTCAAAGATATTAGTTTGTGTTTCCATTAGCAAGTGTTTTTAGTGGGAATTAAAAAAATCTGCAGCTGAAGGCAGTTTTACATTCTGTTCTGGGAGAAATTTATAAAGATTCCTTCATGCATTTGCAAAGTTGTTAGCTGTTCTCTCATTGGTGGCTACTTTTACATCGAGTTGAGCTACCTGCAGGTTCACGCACTTAATTTTGAGAGTTCTGAGCATTCTTTGCTGAGGGAACTACAAAACCTAAAGGCAGAATTGTAAGCACTTCAATGTAAAGGAAAGCTTGAAATTATGTGAAGTGGATGAGTAGCATCCTTAATAATTTAATGTATTTAATAGAACAGTATACAATTTAGTTTTATTTAAAGATAGCCTGTGCACTTTCTCTAAAGGCTAAAAGTTTGTAGATGAATGCAAGCTACTTTTCACATCTGGAAGGGAAATAAAGGCAAGAAAAGAGCAGACAGCAACCAGCACATGCTGTAACGTGCTTTAGTATTGGTTACCTTAATTTTAGGTTAGATATTACCCTGTGGGTACAGCTGTCAATTTGGTGTAGTTCCTATCTGGAGGTTCAAACTTTATTTTTTGAAGATTTATACAGTATTGTGCATTTGTTCTAAGTTAATATAGAACAGGTTGTTATGAAAATGTATTTAGTTTTGTTTGAGGGTTTTCATTAAAACAGTGTTGAAAAATGTGACAGAGATGAAACAACTGTATAAAAGATCATCCTACCAAACAGTGTGCATGTAAGACAAAAGTTGGAAGTACATATTTAAGAAAAAAAAAATGATGTTCTTTGTGTTTCACTGTTGCAGTCATCACACTTGGGTTATCTGCCTGCAGGTAGCCCTCATTCGGTCTGAATACCAGAGTCTTAGTATTTCTGCGTCAGATGCTGTCGCTTCTTCCATGATGTCAGGTCGTCAGGGGTATAAAACAGGCAGCCGATGCCATTACATCAGTCTTTCTTGCCGAGGAGGAGCTTGAAGCAAAAGCAGTTTGCAAGTGCCAGTCGGCCACTACCTGAAATTTAATTTAAGAGTTTATAATCCTGAAGTCTTCTAAAGCTAAGTACCCCATTAGGGATCCTTTTTTCTTGCTCTAACCGATGTCCGAGAAAGTTAACAATTGTCTTGCCTGTGGAAAGGCAAATACCTCACAGAAATTTTCATTCTTACTGCGTCACCTGTTTAGGCCCAGACCACGACGTCCTTTGCTGTCGGTTTTGTGCCTTGTTTAACCCCCGAACCATTCATCGTCAGGCTATCTTTCTCTCTCAATTCTTTCACTCTCATTCTCCGTATTCCGAAATGGCTTTGATAAGCCATCCAACTACTGATCTTCCGAAAAAACGTAAAGATAAAGACAGAGACAGACTGCATTGGTCCAAAGCTGCCAACGACGCTTCCGTTAAGCTAGTCGCCAGTCAGCCGGTGCTTAATGAGTCGCCTTTGCAGCCCTTGATGCCCGCTTCTATGGATTCGCAGACCTCTGCTGAGACCCATTCGGAGTCCGGAATGCTGCGAGATGCTTCTTCGACTATGGAAACAGCGGATGTCTTACCTTGGATGGGTCCGGAGCCGCTGTGCAGGCACTGGCTTCTGAGGGCATTTTCCGTCTTACCGATGTTCAAATCAAACCAACAACTTCGTTTTTAGCCAAAACTACCGAGTTTCTTAGGCCCAGAGTATGCACTACGTCTAGAAAGCCGATGACCAAAGCGCATGCTCAAGCTCCCATACCACAAAAACAAATGCTTAGAATGGCTAAAGACCTTATTACCCTAATTAGTGGAAGCCAGCCTTCTCCTGCTAAGAGACAAAGAATGGTTTCCTTCTGATTCTGCAGACCAGGAGTCCGATGATTCTGACCCTTCTGATAATCAGGACATGCCCTTATCAGCCTATGAGGATTCAGATGCAGAGGAATCCATTCCGTCTGCCTTCCCTCCAGAGGAGTTTTCTTTTGGTGAAACCTTACATACTTTGAGTGCATTTCCACTGGGAATGCCAAGACTACCCTCAGTCCAAAAAGAGACTCGGAGAATTTTTAGACTTGCCTCAGCAGAGGCCTCTAGCTATACACCCTGTCTTGGATGTTGTAGACGATGTTTTTATGGAATCCAGTCTTACTCCAGATACATTACCCCTGGCCCCTAGGAAACCTGACAGCTGCTACAGAGTACCTGATTCCCACAAATATCTCTTCAAGAATCCTACTGCGGATCTAGGGACCATTTCCAAGGGACCTAAAGGTATTAAGGCTACTAAAGCCAAAAATCCTACCCCTTCGGACAGGGATTCCAGAGCTTTAGACAGATGGTGTAAGAAGGTGTATATCTCTGCAACTCTTGCCATCAGGGCATTGAATTGCCAGTTTCACATGTTGAAGTACTAGCAACATATCATGGAACTAATTAAACAAAAAATGGTATTTCCAGATTGTGCCGAAAATAAAGATTTACAAGAGCTAATGCATTCTGCAAACCAAGTTAGTAAGTATACTTTGCAGTGTGGCTTTGATGCCCTAGAATTATCTTGCAGGGCTGCAGTCACTGTGTCTGTACTAAGAAGGCATGCTTGGCTGAAGGAACAAACCTTGCCAGATCAGGTCAAATCCAAATTACTAGATGCTCCTTTAAATAAGGACTGTTTGGCACCAAAGCAGAAGTAGTTTTTAAAAGGTTGGAAGAAAAAGCTAAATCTATGCAAACTGTCAAAGAATTCTTGTAAGTGCAACCACCTAGATTCAGTAGGCATTGGCCTTCAAAAAAAATTATCCTTTCCAGCCCCTTCCAGGCCTTCCCAGACCAAACCAGGGGAAACAGGCCACCCAGACTACAGTCTCCGGGTATGCAGAGATCTAAACAATGGAGTGCCCCCACCCCAAAACAGGGAGTAGTAAGCCGCCTCCTTCTGGAAAAAGTTCACAATGACTTTTCAATTATCCTACCCAGCCCTGCCCAATTACTTGTGCCCCTAGGAGGAAAACTTGCCCTTCATGCAAAAAACTGTATGTCCATTACTCAGGACCGATGGGTCCTAAACGGTGTATCCGAGGGGTACAAATTCTACTTCCATTCACTGCCAACCCCAGGCGGGTTTCCAGACCTTCCTTCAAAACAGTGGGCAGAGGCACAAAAGGAAGTACTTTCCCTGCTTAATATCAGAGCTTTTCCCTGCTTAATATCAGAGCTATTCAATCTGTTCTAGTAGAACAAAGGGGTCAGGGTTTCTACTTCAGATGTTTCCTGGTGCCCGGAAAAGAAGGCTGTTGGTGCCCAATCCTGGATCTTTCAATTCTCAACACCTTTCTGGTGGTCCCAAAATTCAAGATACTTACCCTGCAACAGCTTCTCCCTATGCTAGCCAAGGATGCCTGGTTAGTCACTCTAGACTTAAAAGAAGCTGATCTGCACATCCCCCATAAAGGAGTCGTGCAGGAAATATCTACGTTTCAGGGCAGGCTCTATGCACTATCAGTTCTCTGCACTTCCCTTTGGCTTATCTACTGTGCCCAGAGTATTCACAAAGTGCCTGTATCCAGCCATTGCATACTGCAGGCAGAGAAATATCCAAATTTTCCCATACTTGGACGACTGTCTGATTCAGGCAGGCAGTCAGAAATTGCTACTTCAGCACCTGGCATTTGTAAAAAGCCTTCTCACTTCATTGGGGTGCACCATTAACGAAAAGAAATCACAACTGGTACCCAGTCAAAAGATTGTATTCCTGGGAGCAAGCTTGGACACAACTTCCCTGATGGCATTTCTCACTTCAGAAAAACAGGTCTGTCTGACAAACTACTTCAAACAAATGGCCACCAGAACCCAAGCTATCTGCAAGAAAAATACTGCAAGCCCTAGGGTTCATGGCCTCGTGTATTCTGCTAATTCCATATGCAAGACTGCATATGAGGAAAATTCAGTGGTACTTAAAAAGTCTTTGGTGCCAACATTCTCAGGACCTGGAAACAGTCATTCCTATTGTACCTTGTCTAAGGGCAGAGATGATGTCCTTCATGGATGCATCTGCAGTCATAACAACTGGGTTGTCCTGTCGTCAGGCAGCCCTTCAGTCGGCCGGATTCCAAAGTCCGGGTCCGGCTTCGGCTGATGTCGCACTTCACCCGACGTCATCTCTGTTGGTCTTCGGGTATAAAAGCATCAGCCGACGCCATTTTCCTCCGTCTTTCTTGCCACGTGGCGCCCGAAGCAGAAGCTGTTCGCAAGTGCCGGTCGGTCGGATCCAGAGATTACTTCACGAATACTACTTGAAGACTTCTAAAGCTAAGTACCCCGTTGGGGACTCTTTCTTGCCTCAGCCGATGTCAGAAAAAGTTAATAATTGTTTAACCTGTGGGAAACAAATACCTCATAAAGATTTCCACTCTTATTGTCTGCCTTGTTTAGGCCCAGCCCACGACGTAGCAGCCTGTTCGCCTGTGCTTCTTTCAACCGACGACGCTTAGGCGTCGGTCGGAGTTTGCAGAACAGTTTTTCGGTTCTGATTTTGCGTACATTATGCCGCCGGATCCTCCGACTACCCAATCTGCCAAAAGCGCAAAGATAAAGACCGACACTCGCGGTCCGCGGTTTCGGCCGAAACCATGGTTAAGCAAACGCGAGTGTCTCTGTTTCGGCGAAACCGAGAAAACTGATCAAAGTACAGCTGAACCTATCTCTACAACTGAGGCCCCTGCTACCACTCTTGAATCGGCCTCAGAAATTTTATCCACTACGGTGGTTGCCACTGACTTATCAGACACCATTCCCTTGGATGTCTCTACCCCAGCACGTGGTGCTGCTAGGCCTCCAGCAGCCATGTCCATTAAGGCCTTCGCCAGGGCTAAAGCAGCCAAGACTACTAAAACAGTGCCTGTTAAACCCCCACAACCAGGCCCTCTTCTAGTTCTCAAATGCTTACTTTGGCAGAAGATTTAATTTCATTAATTAGAGGATCTCAATCTCACCCAGACAGGGCCTCTCAGCCCCAGAGAAGAGACCTAGGGCAGAGCCCCTGAGCCAGTGTCCTCTGATGATTCTGCTGATGAATCAGACATAACTGACCAGCCAGAGGCTCCTTTCTCCAATTTTGAAGATTCTGATGCTGAAGAATCCATTCCAGCTGCTTCCCCACCAGAAGAATTCTCCTTTGGGGAAACCTTACATGCCATGCGAGAGCAGTTCCAATGGCAGCAACAGGATTTTTCAGACTCCAGAAAGACTTAGGACCTTTCTGCACCTCCCACAGCACAGGCCCTTAGCTATACCTCCTATTCTCTCTGTGGTGGATGATGCTTTTAATGATGTCTGCTCCGCTCCAGATTCTTTACCCCCAGCCCCTGCCAAACCAGACAGATTTTACAGGGTGCCAGATACTCATCACCACCTTTACAAGGCCCCACTTGCAGACCCGAAACTATATCCCAGGGTCCCAAGGCAGTAGCCGCGACCATAGCTAAAAACCCTATTCCTTCTGAAAGGGAAGCAAGGTCGTTAGACAGATGGGGTAAAAAGGTCTACACTTCAGCTACTCTCTCAGCTAGAGCTTTAAACTGTCAGTTTCACATGATACAATACCAAGAGTTTATGCTTGATCAGTTAACTAAAAACTAACCACTGATGAATCTCTTGATAAGAAATATGTATTAGAAATGGTAAATAACATACAACAGGTTAGCAACCATTCCTTAAAATGTGGCTATGATGCACTGGAGGCTTCATTTAGATCAGCCATGACTGGCACAGTGATAAGAAGGCATGCATGGCTAAAGGAGCAAGCTTTACCGGATCATGTTAAAGCTAAGTTGCTAGATGCTCCTATGGATAAGACAAGTTTGTTTGGTACACCTGCCCAGCAGGTTATGAAGAAAATGGAAGAAAAGGCAAAATCTGTTCAAACGGTCAAAGATTTCTTGCAGGTTCAACCCCCAAGGTTTAGCAGGAACTGGCCTGCCAAAAATTGGTCCTTTCCTGACCCCACAAAATTTCAAAGGGGCAGGAATAGACGTTCCAGAGGCAGAAACCAATCCAGAGGAGGTGCCTGCAGAGGACGACAGTGGCAAGGTAACAACAGAGGCACAGACACAACCACTGCCACTACATCAGCACAACCACAGTGACTTAACCTAAATCCGCCTACCAGGGAACAAATAGCAGCTCCTCTAGGCGGAAAGTTAACCTTATTTTCAAAGAACTGGCACTACATAACAAAAGACAAGTGGATTTTACAAACCATAGATCAAGGTTACGGTTTCACTTCCACACTTTACCAGTCAAAGAGGAATGCCAAATCTACCTCCAAATCAAAAACAGAGGCTCTACAACAGATAATGGAGTTAGCAAACATGAGAGCTGTGGAAAGAGTGCCAACAGCAGAGCAAGGAAAGGGGTTCTACTCCAGACTATTCCTAGTTCCAAGAAAGGAAAAAAGTTGGAGACCAATTCTCGACCTGTCCACCTTAAATACATACATCATTGTCCCAAAATTCAAAATGCTGACCCTACAGCAACTTCTTCCCATGCTGGGCAAGGAGTCTTGGCTGGTAACTCTAGATCTCAAGGAGGCATACCTGCACGTCCCCATTCGACCAATCTGCAGAAGATACCTCAGATTTCTTGCAGGATCAGAGCACTATCAATTATCAGCATTGCCCTTTGGCTTATCTACTGCGCCCAGAGTATTCACAAAATGCCTGGCATCAGTAATCGCCCATTGCAGACTACAGGGAATTCAAATTTACCCATACCTGGACGACTGCCTGCTACAAGGGGACAACAAAAGCAAGCTGACAACAGATTTACAAAGGGTCATTTACTTGCTACAAGCACTGGGATACACAGTCAATTTACAAAAGTCAAGGCTGATACCATCCCAAACAAGGACATTCTTGGGCTGAATTGGACACAGTAAAACAAATGGCATTCCTAACTACAGAAAAACAAAAAGAACTCCCTCTGTACTTCTTGGCACTAAGAAAACTGAACAAGTTAACAGCAAGAAAAGTACTGCAGGCCTTGGGCTTCATGGCATCATGCATAATCTTGGTCCCATTTGCCAGACTACATATGAGAAAACTACAGTGGTACCTAAAGAATTTATGGTCCCAACACAGACACAGCCTAGAAACAGAAATCCCACTAATTCCATGCTTAAAACAGGAGTTCCTATGGTGGGCTCAGGCATGCCAGTCAAACCCAGGCCTACCCTTTCGCAGATGTCAAGCAAGCCAGACCATCACAACAGACGCTTCAGACCTAGGATGGGGGCCCACATGCTGGACAAATGCGTGCAAGGATTGTGGACACAGGATCAACTTCACCTGCACATCAACCTAAAAGAAATGCTGGCAGTAAAACTGGCAATCCAAAAGTTCAAACCATTTCTCAGAGGGCCAGTTGATGATAAGGACAGACAACACCACAGTCATGTGGTACATCAACAAACAGGGAGGCACTCATTCATACCTCCTATGCAGAATGACTTTGGAGCTGTGGACCCTGGCACTCGGCTACAACATCCAGTTACAGGCAATATTTGTACCGGGAAAAGAAAATACTCTAGCAGACATATTAAGCAGAACCACATCGGATGCCCACGAATGGAAGCTGCACCCGGACATCTTCAAGACCATCTCAAAGAAATGGGGAATGCCTCAGATAGATCTATTCGCATCACCTCTCAATCACCAGCTCAAAAAATTCTGCACAAGGACATTCCACCCACTAGCATGGAAAGTGGATTCGCTCTCCTTCAGCTGGAAAGGCCTAACAGCATATGCATTCCCACCTCTTCCCTTGATACACAAAGTACTACTAAAAATCAAGGAAGAACGTCCAAGGATAATCCTGATAGCTCCAAACTGGCCAAGACAACACTGGTACCCACTGCTGAGGAGCATGTCTCGAACAATATGTGGCCAATACCCTGATGCCTTTGATGTTAACTCAGAACAACTACAGCATCATACATCCAAACCTAAAACGTTGCAACTGACTGCATGGAACATCACATAGCAGCAGCTAATCCAGAACTTTCCCAAAGAGTTAAAGACATTATTCTTGAAGCACGCAGACCTTCAACAAGAAGGAACTATGCTGGAAAATGGAAAAGGTTTGTCATTTGGAGTACGGAAAGAGGAAAAGATGTGTCAAACATAGATATGCCTAACATTCTGGAGTATCTGGCGAACTTCTTCATTCAGGCCTGTCCTACTCCTCCATCAAGATACATACATCGGCTATTACAGCAGAATACAGCTTTGATCCACCTGTTTTATCGCACTCTTTGCTCAGGCAGTTCCTCAGAGGAATCAAGAATGTAAAACCTCCAAGGAAACCACCATTACCAGCTTGGGACTTAAACTTTGTGCTAGAAAAGTTGACACTATCACCCTTTGAACCAGCAGCAACAGCAGACCTACAACACCTGTCATGGAAAACTGCTTTCCTACTGGCAATTACTTCAGCAAGGAGGGTTTCAGAACTACAGGCCTTAATGGCAGTGCAACCCTTCCTAATCTTCCACCAAGATAGTGTCCATGAGGACTAATCCTACATTTATGCCTAAGGTGGTATCCAGAGTGTCTTTAAACCAGGCAATCCACCTACCTACCTTCTTTCCCAACCCACAAAACAGAGGGAAAGAATACTGCATACCTTGGATGTACATAGACAGCTACGCTACTACTTGGACAGAACAAAAATAGCAGAAAGACTGACCAACTTTTTGTAGCCTATGCAACAGGAAGGGAAGGAAAAGCTATTTCCAAACAGACAATCTCCAAATGGATAGGAAATTGCATACGATTCTGTTACTCCTTCCATGGAAAACCAATTCCACAGAACATAAGACCTCATTCTACAAGGGCAACAGCCACTACCACAGCCTTCTTACGAGGAGTGGCAACCAAAGACATTATTGAGGCGGCTACTTGGACCTCCGTGCATACATTTGCCAAGCATTATAATTTGCCTCTATATTCCAGATCCCGAGCAGGGTTTGCCACTGCTGTACTGCAAGGGATCCTAAACACACCATAATCTACTTTTATCCTCCTCTCCTAGTTGGCTATGGTATTCTACCCAGTTGTTATGACTGCAGATGCATCCATGAAGGACATAGTACAGTTTTGTACCTACCATAAATGTAGATGTCGAACTGGATAGCATCTGCAGTCAGGATTACCCTCCCTCCTTCCCTCTGTGTTACTCCTAGGGTGTTTACCCTCCTAATAGCTAGCTGGTGGGGGGGGGGAGTCTTTTATGGTGAATTTGTTTGTATATATGTACATACATGCTTATTTTTGTGTTTACCTCTATCTTTTTGGAAACATTGGCATCTATCCAAATTTTAGCCTTCAAGAGGGCTACTGGCATCTGGGGCAAGAAACACTGAGGAAAATGGCGTCGGCTGATGCTTTTATACCCGAAGACCAACAGAGATGACGTCGGGTGAAGTGCGACATCAGCCGAAGCTGGACCCGGACTTTGGAATCCGGCCGACTGAAGGGCTGCCTGACGACAGGACAACCCAGTTGTTATGACTGCAGATGCTATCCAGTTCGGACATCTACATTTATGGTAGGTACAAAACTGTACTTTCTTTGTGTTTCACTGTTGCAGTCATTACATTTGGGTAATATGCTAGCAGGTTGCCCTCAGTCGGCCTGAATTCCAAAGTCTTGGGTCCTGCGTCGGTTGCTGTCTTCTCTTCCATGACGTCAGGTCGTCAGGGGTATAAAACATGCAGCCGACGTAATTTTCTTTAGTCTTTCTTGCCGCACGGTGCCCGAAGCAGAAGCATTTCGCAAGTGCCGGTCGTCCGACTACTGAAATATTCGAGTTTGAGTTTCAGAACCGAAGTCTTCACTAAAGCTAAGTACCCCGTTGGGGAAACTTTTTTCTTGCTTTTTACCGATGTCAAAAAAAGTTAATAATTGTATTACATGTGGGAAGCAAATACCTCATAAGGATTTCCATTTATACTGTATTCCTTGCCTAGGCCCTGATCACAATGTACCTGGCTGTCAGTTTTGTGCTAGATTTAACCAACACACTATTAAGCGTCGGTATATTTTTGCATCAAAGTATTTTGGAAACCGATTTAACTACCCAGAAATGTCATCTGATAGCAATCCAACTACCGGAGTACATAAAAAATGCAAAGAAAAGGACCGAGAAAGGCAGTCAAGATCCAAAACTGATGACGAAGCTTCTCCTAAGCCAGTCGCCAGTTCACCGATACTCAGTGAGGCGCTTTCGCAGCCCCTGATACCCGCTACCTTTGAGTCGTAGGCCTCTACCGACACCCATGTAGAGTCCTGAATGCCGCAAGAAACTCAAGGTATTGGACTGATGGATGTACCTCCCTTGGATGGGTCCGGAGCTGTTGAGCAGGCACCGGCTTCTGAGGGTTTATTCAGACCTCAACATTTGTATATCAAACCGACGACAGCTGCAAAATCAAAGACAAAAGCAACTTCTAAAACTAAAAAAAATGACGCCTGAGCCACGTGCACAGGCCTCTATGCCTAAAAAACAGACGATCAAAATGGCTGAAGACCTTATTACCTTGATCAGGGGTATCCATCCCCCTCCAGATAAGAGGCCTAGGCAAGACACAGATTATGAATCTTCAGATCAAGTTTCTATTTCTTCTGATTCCTCTTCTGATCAGGAATTATCTTTACCTTCCTATGAGGATTCTGATGCTGAGGAGTTTATTCCATATGCATCTCCTCCTGAGGATTATTCATTTGGAGAAACCTTGCATACTTTGAGGGAGCATTTTCACTGAGAAAGTCAAGACTTCTCAGAATCAAAAAAGAGGCTCAGGGATTTCCTTCTTCTCCCTCAGCACAAGCCTTTAGCCATTCCACCTGTTTTAGACATTGTGGATGATGTGTTTTCAGAGTCAAGCTTGACCCTTGACTCCTTACCTCCGGCTCCCAGTAAGCCTGACCGATATTACAGGGTCCCTGACTCACATAAATTTTTATTTAGAAACCCTGCTGCTGATCCTGAAACTGTTTCACAGGGTCCAAAAGGAGTTAAGGCCTCAACAGCAAAAAATCCCACCCCCTCTGACAGAGATTCAAGGGCACTGGACAGATGGGGAAAAAAGGTTTATACATCTGCAACCTTGGCAATCGGGGCCTTAAACTGTCAATTTCATATGCTTAAGTACCAACAACATGTTATGGGATTGCTGAAACAGAAAATGATGTTGATTTTAGAGTGTGCAGAAAATAAAGAATTGCAGGAATTATTGCATGCAGCTGAACAAGTTGGAAAGCATACTTTGCAATGTGGTTTTGATTCTTTAGAGGCCTCCCGCAGGGCCGCAGTTACTGGATCTGTGATTAGGAGGCATGCCTGGTTAAAGGAACAAAATTTGCCTGATCATGTTAAAGCTAAATTGCTAGATGCACCTTTACAGCATGATTCTCTGTTTGGTATTAAGGCAGAAGAGGTTTTAAAGAAAGTGGAAGACAAAGCTAAGTCTATGCAAACTGTTAAAGACTTAACAAGTGCAGCCACCAAGATTCAGTAGACACTGGCCTACAAAAAAATTGGTCCTTTCCTGTGTCACACAGAGCTCAAAGGGGAAAATCCAGACGCCCTAAGGGTTCCAGATACCAGGCGCAAGACTCATACAGGTCAAAGCAATGGGGCGCATCCACCTCCAAATCTGGAGGAGATAAAGCGCAAACCTACAGAAAGCAATCCCAATGACTTCCCTCTGCCTACACCAGCACCCATAGGGGGAAAATTAGCACTTTTTGCTCAAAATTGGCAGTTGATAACCCAGGACAAGTGGGTACTAAACATCGTATCACAGGGATACAGATTCTATTTCCGCACTCTGCCAATGGCAAATGGTTGGCCCTATCTGCAAAAAAAAAAATCAATGGGCAGAGGCACAGAAACAGGTCACGTCCCTCATGGAAATGGGGGCCATTCAGATAGTACCAGAACAGGAAAAAGGACAAGGTTTTTACTCAAGACTGTTCTTGGTACTCAGAAAGGACAAGGCCTGGCGGCCAATACTGGATTTACTGATTTTGAACACATACCTGGACATTCCAAAATTCAAGATGGTGACTTTGCAGCAGCTTCTGCCCATGCTGGCCAAGAAAGCTAGGCTGGTGACTTTAGACCTAAAAGAGGCATACCTGCATGTCCCAATAAGACAGTCGTGCAGAAGATACCTCAGATTCAAAGCTGACTTAATGCATGACCAATTCTCTGCACTGTCCTTTGGCTTATCTACTGTGCCCAGGGTCTTTACAAAGTGCCTGGCACCAGTAATTGCATTTTGCAGACAAAGAAGTATACAAATATATCCTTACTTGGACGACTGTCTCATTCAAGCAGAGAACAAGGACACTGTTCTGCGACACCTGGCGTTTGTGAAAAGGCTTCTAACATGCCTAGGGTACACAGTAAACGAAAAGAAATCACAACTGGTACCCTCTCAAAAGATAACATTCCTGGGTGCAAGCTTGAATCCAACTGCCCAGATGGTTTACCTCACGCCAGACAAACAAAGGCAACTGACTACATACTTCAAACTGATGGCAACAAAAACCCAGTCTTCTGGAAGACAAATTCTGCAGGCTCTGGGCTTCATGGCATCCTGCTAATTCCATATGCAAGACTGCATATGAGGAAACTGCAATGGTACCCAAAAAGTTTATGGAGTCAACATTCACACAGTCTGGAAACAATGACTCTTCTCATTCCCTGCCTGTAACAGGAGTTTCTATGGTGGGCAAAGGCCTGTCACCAAAACGGGGGATGGCCTTTCACTTTACCCCCTGCCATCCAAACCTTAACAACAGACGCATCAGATTATGCCTGGGGGGCCCACATGGCAGGAAGATGCATTCAGGGCATATGGACACCAAAACAAATGCATCTACATATCAACCAGAAAGAGATGCTAGCTGTTCAAAATGCCCTAACAGCCTTCAAGGACTTACTTCATCCAGGACAACTACTGATAAAGACTGACAACACTACAGTCATGTGGTATATAAACAAGCAAGGGGGCACACACTCGTACCCCCTTTGCAGATTAGCCATGGCACTGTGGGACACAGCTTTGACCTACCAAATACATCTTCAAGCTCAATTCCTGCCAGGAAAGCAAAATACTCTGGCAGACGATTTAAGCCGAAACCTTATGGATCCTCAGGAGTGGAAACTAAATCCACAAGTCTTCAGCATGACAACAGAGACATGGGGGAGCCCAGACATAGATCTGTTTGCCTCTCCTCAAAATTATCAGTTGAAAAGATCCTGCACAAGGATTTATCACAGACAAGCATGGAAAGTGGACGCCCTATCCTTCAGTTGGAAAAACCTATCAGTTTACGCCTTTCCTCCTCTGCCTCTTCTTCCCAAGGTCCTCCTAAAAGTCAGACAAGAGAAGCCAAAGATGATATTAATTGCCCCGGACAGGTCCTGCCAATACTGGTACCCAATCCTAAGGAACTTGTCTCAATACCCAGCTTGGACCTTGCCTCAAAGACCACAACTACTGTCCCAACAAAACAATTAGATCCTGCACAATTAACTACAGACTCTGAACCTGGCAGCATGGCTAATCATGTAATCATACAAACGACACCTCTCAGTAAAGCTATGATGGATGTCATTTTGAAAGCCAGAAGGCCTAGTACTAGAAATGCTGAAAAATGGAAGAGGTTCTGTGCTTGGAATCAAGCACAAGGAACTGATGCAGCAGAACCACATATTCCACAGATATTACAATACTTAACTGAGATGCTTGACAAAGGCCTATCTTTCTCATCAATCAAATTCCATGCCTCTGCCATTTCGGCTCATTACAATACAGAGCCATCAATCTTTTCTCATCCTTTACTAAAGCAGTATCTTAGAGGAGACAAAATTTAAGGCCTTCTAGAAGATCACCACTACCTTGCATGGGACCTTAATTATGTGTTGGAAAAGCTCACCCTGCCTCCATTTGAACCAGCTGCTACCGCTGATGTAAAGTTCTTATCATGGAAGACAGCTCTGCTACTAGCAATTACTTCAGCAAGAAGAGTTTCAGAGCTACAGGCCCTCATGGCTGTAGAGCCTTTTATCATATATTACCCAGACAAGGTGTCTCTGAGGGCAAATCCTACTTTTATGCCTAAGGTGGTTTCCAGTGCGGCTCTTAACCAAACAATTCATCTGCCAACTTTTTATCCAAATCCGTAGAACAAAGTGGAGAGAATTCTGCATTCCTTGGATGTACACAGACAGCTAAGATTCTACTTGAGCAGGACTAAAGCTCTAAGAAAAACGAGCAATTACTAGTGTCATATGCTGCAGCATCAGAAGGAAAGGCTATTTCAAAGCAGACAATTTCAAAGTGGATAGGCCACTGCATCCATTTCTGCTACTTACACCATGGAAAACCTGTGCCCAAAGGCATTAGGTCTCATTCCACCAGAGCTGCACCTGCTTCAGCAGCCTTTCTCAGAGGAGTACCAACCAAAGGCATTCTAGAGGCTGCTACTTGGAGTTCTATTCACACCTTTACAAAGCATTACCATTTGCCTCTCTACTCGTAAGTCCAGGGAAGGGTTTGCCACTGCAGTGCTGCAGGGCATTATAGCCGCACCTAATGCTGTTTAGCTCCAGCCTCCCAACCATAGCTTTGGGATTCTACCCAAATGTAATGACTGCAACAATGAAACACGAAGAACATAGTACAGTTGTGTACATTTACCATAAATGTAGATGTTTGAGTGTATTCACTGTTGCAGTCCAGGTTACCCTCCCACCATCCCCCTGACATTCTAAAGTTTATCTTTCCTTCTCTATCCTCTACAACCTATGTGGTGTATTTTTTGCTTGTAGATGAAGGTAAAGTTTTTGATGCATATGTGTGTGTGTGTGTGTGTGTGTGTGTGTGTGTGTGTGTGTGTGTATATATATATATATATATATATATATATATATATATATATATATATATATACACACATGTAATATTGCTATCTTTTTGGGGGAACCTGACATCGGGGGGCAAGAAAAACTAAAGAAAATGGTGTCGGCTGAATGTTTTATACCCCTGACGACCTGACATCATGGAAGAGAAAACAGCAACCGACGCAGGACCCAAGACTTTGGAATTCAGGCCGACTGAGGGCAACCTGCCAGCAGATTACCCAAATGTAATGACTGCAACAGTGAATACACTTGAACATCTACTTTTATGGTAAGTGTACACAACTGTACTTTGGTGGGCAGAAGCATGCAACCACAACAAGGGACTGCTTTTCACTCAACCCCTCACTGCCTAAACCCTGACAACAGACACATCAGACTATGCATGGGAGGCTCACATGGCAGGCAAATGCATTCAGGGCCACTAGAGTCCAGGGCAGATTCTCCTGCACATCAATCAGAAAGAGATGCTAGCTGTACAGAATGCTTTAACAACCTTCAGATACCTAATTCTTCCAGGACAACTGCTTATAAAAACAGACAACACCACAGTTATGTGGTAAATAAACAAGCAGGGGGCAACCCATTCTTACCCACTCTGCAGGTTAGCCATGGCCATGTGAAACACAGCCTTGAGCAACCAAGTGCATCTACAAGCTCAGTTCCTGCCAGGCAAACAAAATTCGCTGGCAGACTTAAACAGAAATCTCCTAGACCCACTCGAGTGGAAATTGGAGCCCAACACCTTCAACCTTCTGATCCAGAGGTGGGGGACACCAGAGGTGGACTTCTTTGCCTCCCCCGAGAATTGCCAGTTGAGCAAATACTGCACCAGGAATCCTCACAGCAGGGCCTGGAAGGTGGATCCTTTCAATGGGAAAACTACTCAATTTATGCCTTTCCTCCTCTGCCCCTTCTCTCAAGAGTACTGCTCAAGATAAAACGGGACAGGCCAAGGACAATTCTTATTGCCCGAAACTGGCCACACCAGCACTGGTAACCATTCTTACGCAGCCTGACAACAGTGCCACCCTGACACCTTCACTAGAATCCTACCTTGCTGTCTCAGCAGGAGGGACAGATTTTGCATCCGCAGTTGCAAACCCTAAACCTTGCAGCCTGGCTTATCCCTTGAATACCCCACCAGCAACCCTCAGCAAACAGGTGCTGGGCGTCTTGAAGCCAGAACGCCTAGTACTAAGAATCCTATGCTGAAAAGTGGAAAAGATATTGTTCTTGGAATCAGTCTCAAGGGAAGGATACAGCATTGCCCTCCTTACCTCTAATCCTGGATTACCTAGGAGAGCTACTCCACAGAGGCCTGTCCTTCTCCATTAAGATTCATGCCTCTGCCATCTCAGCTCATTATAATACTGAGCCACCTCTATTTTCTCACCCTCTAGTTAAACAGTTAAACAAGAGAGCACCCACCCCTGCCTGGGACCTTAACTTTGTACTGGAAAAGCTCACGCTTCCCCCTTTTGAACCTGTTGCCTCAGCAGAGTTAAAATTCCTCGCTTGGAAAACAGCCGTGCTTTTAGCCATAACTTCAGCAAGAGGAGTGTCTGAGTTACAGGCACTAATGGCTGTGGAACCCTTCATTATTTTCCATGCTGACAGGGTTTCCCTCAGGGCTAACCCGTCCTTTATGCCTAAGGTGGTGTCCAGTGTGGCTCTAAACCAGTCCATCCATTTGCCAACCTTCTTCCCTAACCCTATGAATAAAGGGAAAAGGATCCTACACTCCTTGGACGTGCACAGACAGCTCAGGTTCTACCTTGACATGACTAAGCCTTTCAGAAAATCTCACCAGCTGCTAGTCAGCTTTGCTACAGGGGCAGAGGTTAAGGCCATTTCAAAACAAACGGTTTCCAAATGGATAGCACACTGCATCCATTTCTGCTACAATCACCATGGAAAACCTACCCCACAGGGGATCAGACAACATTCCACTAGGGCTACTTCCACCTCTACAGCATTTCTCAGGGAAGTCCCTACCAGGGACATTCTGGAAGCTGCAACCTGGAGTTCTGTACACACTTTCACCAAGCATTACCACTTGACTATCTTTTTTAAATCCAGGGCTGGATTTGCTACAGCAATCCTGCCATGCCTACTAGCCAGCCCTAACAATTCTTGACTGCCTCCACCCTTCCTCAGCTTTGGGAATCCACCCAAGTGTGATGACTGCAACAGTGAAACATGAAGAAAGTACAGTTTTGTACCTACCATAAATGTAGATGTTCGAGTGTCTTCACTGCTGCAGTCATTACACTTGGGTTATCCTGCCGTCAGGCAGTCCCGCAGTCGGCCAGAGTTCCAAAGTCTTGGTCCGGCGTCGGTTGCTGTCACCTTTTCCGTGACGTCAGTGCGCCAGGGGTATACAAGATGCAGCCGACGCCATTTTCTTCAGTTTTTTCTTGCCCCAGATGTCAGGTACCCCAAATAGGTAGGCAATATATATTGCTAAAAAAACATACAATAAAGGTGAAAACAAAACCTTCAGTTACCAGCAAATACACCACATAGATAGTATAGTATAGAAAAGTCCCAGCTAAGAAAGAGGGGATGGCGGGTGGGTAACCTGGACTGCAGCAGTGAAGACACTCGAACATCTACATTTATGGTAGGTGCAAAACTGTACTATGTTCATCGTGTTTCAGTGCTGCAGTCATTACACTTGGGTTGAATCCCAAAGCTGAGTTAGGGTGGCTGGTTCTGTAGAGGATTTGGGGTGTCTATGAGGCCCTGCAGCACTGCAGTGGCAAAGCCAGCTCTGGATCTAGAATAAAGAAGCAAGTGATAATGCTTGGTAAAGGTGTGCACTGAACTCCAAGTTGCAGCAGCTTCCTAGATATCTTTGGTAGGTACTCTAAGGTAGGCAGTTGAAGTGGCTGTTGCCCTGGTGGAATGTGGCCTAATGTTAATAGGTACAGGTTTGCCATGCTGTGTGTAGCAGAACCGGATATGGTGTCCTAGCCACTTTGAAATGGTATGCTTTGAAATAGCCTTTCCCTGTGATCTTGCATATGCTACAAACAATTGCTCAGTTTTTCCTGAAAGCTTTTGTTTTGTCCAAGTAGAAACGTAATTGTCTGTGTATTTCCAAGGAATGCAGAAGTCTCTCACTTTTATTCTGGGGATTTGGATAAAAAGTTGGCAAGTGAATAGTTTGGTTGAGAGCCACACTAGATACCACCTTAGGCATAAATGAAGGGTTTGTTCTTAAAAGAAACCCTGTCTTGGTGAAAAATGATGAAAGGCTCCACTGCCATTAGTGCCTGTAACTCTGAGACTCTTCGTCCTGAGGTTATTGCCAGAAGCAGAGCAGTTTTCCATGATACATATTTTAATTCTGCTGAATTGGCTGGCTCAAAAGGAGGTAAAGTTTGTTTTTCCAAGACAAAATTGAGGTCCCAAGTTGGTGTTGGTGCTTTCCATGGCGGTCTTATGTTTTTAGCCCCTCTGAGGTACTGTTTTAGCAATGGATGAGAAAAAATAGGAGGATCAATGTTGTAATGAGCTGAGATGGTAGAGGCGTGAATCTTAATGGATGAAAAAGATGGCCCTTTGTCCAGCATCTCAGTTAAGTATTGTAAAATCTGAGGAATATTTGGGACAAGAGGGTCAAAGCATTGTGCCTGGTTCCAGGCACAGAATCTCTTACACTTTTCTGAACAAGATTTCCTGGCGTTAGGCATCCTGGCCTCCAAATTGACATCCATAACAGCTTTAGAGAGAGATGTTGTCTGCTTCACTAATGGATCTGCCATGCAGCCAGGTTTAAGGTTTTGAGCTGACTGTGCAGGATCTGATTGTTTTGTTGAGTCAGAAGGTGTGGAGTTTGAGGTAAAATCCATGGTGGGCCTTGAGCTAAGTTCTTTAAGATTGGGTACCAGTGCTGGCGTGGCCAGTCTGGGGCAATCAGGATCATCTGTGTTTTTTCCTGTCTGGCTCTTAGGAGTACCTTTGAAAGGAGAGGCAGTGGTGGGAAGGCATAAACTTTTAGGCTTTTCCAGCTGAACGAGAGAGCATCCACTTTCCATGCCTGTGTGTGATAAGTCCTTGTGCAGAATTTTTGTAGTTGGCAATTCATTGGGGAGGCAAAATGATCTATGTCTGGGCACCCCCATTGTTGTGTTATCATGCTGAATAGTTGTGGATTTAATTTCCACTCGTGAGGATCCATGATGTTTCTGCTTAAGTCGTCTGTCAGAGTATTTTTCTGTCCTGGCAGGAATTGTGTTTGTAGATGAACTTGAAAGGTTAGAGCTGTGTTCCACAAGGTCATGACTTGTCTGCATAGGGGATAAGAATGAGTGTCCCCTTGTTTGTTTATGTACCACCACATAACTGTGGTGTTGTCTGTCTTCAATAATAGTTGTCCTGGATGCAGAAGGTCCTTGAAAGCTGTTAGGGCATTTTGTACAGCCAACATCTCTTTTTGATTGATGTGAAGATGCATTTGGTCTGCGGTCCACTTGCCCTGAATACATTTTCCTGCCATGTGTGCTCCCCAGGCTAATCCGAAGCATCTGTTGTTAATGTCTGCCTGGCTGTGGGAAGAGTGAAAGGCTGTCCCTTGATGTCCTTCAAGGATGCATCTGCAGTCTTTACAAATGAGTTGTCCTGTCGTCAGGCAGCCCTTCGGTCGGCCGGATTCCAAAGTCTGGGTCTGGCTTCGGCTGGTGTCGCACTTCACCCGACGTCATTGCGGCAGTTATTTGGGTATAAAGGCATCAGCCGGCGCCATTTTCCTCAGTCTTTCTTGCAGCGTGGCGCCCGAAGCAGAAGCTGTTTGCAAGTGCCAGTCGGTCAGATCCCGAGATTACTACTACCGAATACTACTTCGAAGACTTCTATAAAGCTAAGTACCCCGTTGGGGACTCTTTCTTGCCTCAGCCGATGTCAGAGAATGTTAATAACTGTTTATCTTGTGGGAAACAAATACCTCATAAAGATTTCCACTCCTACTGCATACATTGTTTAGGCCCAGACCACGACGTAGCAGCTTGTCTAGCCTGTGCTTCTTTAAACCGGCGGACGCTTAGACGTCGCTCGGACTTTGCTGAACAGATTTTCGGCTCCGATTTTGCCTACATTATGCCGTCGGATCCTCCGACTACGCAAATTACCAAAACGCAGAAAAGGACCAACACTTCGCGACGCGGTTTCGGCCGAAACCACGGTTAAGCAAACCACGAGTGTCTCGGTTTCGGCCGAAACCGAGCAAGCGGTTCTTTCTTCAGCCGATAACTTGCCTTCTACTGAGGCCTCTTCCAACCTGGTAGAAACGGCTTCTGAAATCCAACCTTCTGTTGCAATTTCCCAGGATTTGTCAGACACCATTCCCCTAGATATTTCTACCCCTGCACGTGGAGCTGCTAGGCCTCCTCCAGCTATGTCTATTAAGGCCTTTGCCAGGGCTAAAGCAGCCAAAGCATCAAAACCTGTGCCTGCCAAGCTCCCCTCTCACAGGCCCAGCACCAGCTCCCATATGCTTTCTTTGGCAGAGGATCTCATCTCTTTAATTCGTGGAGCCCAGCCTCATCCAGACAGGGCCTCTCTCCCTCCTCCAGAAAAGAGGCCTAGAGCAGAGCCCCCTGAGCCAGCCACAGATGATTCCTCTGATGACTCAGATCATACAGACCCTCCTGAGGCTTCTTATTCTCCTTACGAAGACTCTGATGCTGAGGAGTCCATCCCTTCAGCCTCTCCTCCTGAGGAATTTTCCTTTGGGGAAACCTTGCATGCTATGAGGGAACAATTTCAGTGGCAGGGCCAAGATTTCTCAGACTCTAGAAAAAGGCTTAGGACCTTTCTACACTTGCCACAGCATAGGCCTTTAGCTATACCTCCAGTCCTATCTGTTGTTGATGATGCATTTAATGATGCTTGCACTGCTCCTGATACTTTACCTCCGGCTCCTGCTAAGCCCGATAGGTACTACAGGGTCCCGGACACTCATCACCACTTATATAAGGCTCCTTTTGCAGATCCAGAGACTATCTCCCAGGGCCCTAAAGCTGTAGCAGCTACTTCTTCTAAAAAACCCTCCCCTCTGAAAGGGACTCCAGGTCCCTAGAGAGATGGGGTAAAAAAGTTTACACCTCTGCTACTTTGTCAGCTAGAGCTTTGAACTGCCAATTTCATATGATTCAATATCAAGAGTTTATGCTTGACCAGTTGACTAAGAAACTGTCCTCAGAAGAATCTATAGATAAAAAGTATGTTCAAGAAATGTTACATAACATACAGCAGGTTAGTAACCATTCTTTAAAATGTGGCTATGATGCACTGGAGGCTTCCTTTAGATCAGCCATGACTGGCACAGTTATCAGGAGGCATGCATGGTTGAAAGAACAGGCATTACCAGACCATGTCAAATCTAAGCTCTTGGATGCACCTATGGACAAGGTCAATTTATTTGGTGCCCCGCACAGCAGGTACTAAAAAAGATGGAAGAGAAAGCAAAATCTGTGCAAACAGTGAAAGATTTCTTACAAGTTCAACCTCCAAGGTTTAGCAGGAACTGGCCCTCCAAGAATTGGTCCTTTCCGGACTCCTCTAAGGCACAAAGAGGCAGGAATAGGCGCTCTAGAGGCAGAAACCAATCCAGGGGTGCCTACAGGGGTCGCCAGTGGCAGGGTAACAACCAACGAGGCACGGATACAGCCACCACCACTACAGCAACTCCATCACAGTGACTTAGCGGTGGCACCGCCTACCAGGGAACAACTAGCAGCACCTTTAGGCGGAAAGTTAACATTATTCTCAAGAAACTGGCACTGCATTACAAGAGAAAAATGGATTTTGCAGACTATAGACAAAGGTTACAGGTTCCATTTCCATACACTACCAGAAAAGAGAGGAATGCCAAACCTACCACCTTCTCAAAGGACAGAAGCTCTAAAACAAATATCTCAATTAAGAATGAGAGCTGTGGAAAAGGTACCATTTATGGAGCAAGGGAAGGGATTTTACTCCAGGCTCTTCCTGGTACCAAGAAAAGAAAACAAATGGAGACCTATTCTAGACCTGTCCGCTCTGAACACATTCCTCATTGTCCCAAAATTCAAAATGCTGACCCTACAGCAGCTTCTTCCCATGCTGGGAAAGGAGTCTTGGCTGGTAACTCTAGATCTCAAGGAGGCATACCTGCACGTCCCCATAAGACCAATTTGCAGAAGATACCCCAGATTTCTTGCAGGATCAGAGCATTATCAATTCTCAGCATTGCCCTTTGGCTTATCTACTGCGCCCAGAGTGTTCACGAAATGCCTGGCATCAGTAATCGCTCATTGCAGACTTCAGGGAATTCAAATCTATCCCTACCTGGACGACTGCCTGATACAAGCGGACAACAAAAACAAACTCACAGAAGACTTACAAAGAGTCATCTACTTGCTGCAAGCCCTGGGATATACAGTCAATACAAAAAAGTCAAGGCTGATTCCATCCCAAATAATAACCTTTTTGGGCGCAGAACTGGACACATCAAAACAAATGGCTTTCCTAACTACAGAAAAGAGAGCAACTTCCTCTCTACTTCTTGGCATTAACAAAGCAGAGCCATCTAACTGCAAGAAAAGTGCTACAAGCTCTAGGCTTCATGGCATCCTGCATAATACTGGTACCTCATGCCAGGCTGTATATGAGAAAGCTACAGTGGTACCTAAAGAATTTGTGGTCTCAGCACAAGCACAGCCTAGAAACCAAAATTCCAATGATCCCATGCCTGAAGCAAGAGTTCTTATGGTGGGCTCAGGCCTGTCAATCAAACACAGGACTGCCCTTCTGCAAAAGTCAACCAAGACAAACCATCACGACAGATGCCTCAGACCTCGGTTGGGGGGCGCACATGATGGACAAGTGCTTTCAAGGCCTATGGACTCAAGACCAGCTGCATCTGCACATAAATCTAAAAGAAATGATGGCAGTAAAATTGGCAATCCAGGCATTCAGACCTTTTCTCCAGGAAGGCCAGCTGATGATAAGGACAGACAACACCACAGTTATGTGGTACATCAACAAACAGGGAGGCACACACTCATACCCTCTATGCCGGTTGGCCCTGGACCTATGGGATGTGGCTCTGAGCTACAACATTCAGTTACAGGCAATCTATGTACCAGGGAAGGAAAACATTCTAGCAGACATATTAAGCAGAACTACAACAGATGCCCACGAATGGATGCTGCATCCGGACATCTTCAAAACCATCACAAGAGAATGGGGATTACCACAGATAGACTTGTTTGCATCCCCTTTCAATCACCAGTTGAAGAAATTCTGCACAAGGACTTACCACCCACTTGCGTGGAAGGTGGACTCCCTATCCTTCAGTTGGAAAAGCCTGACAGCATACGCATTCCCACCACTACCTTTGATGCACAAGGTGCTTCTCAAGATCAAAGAGGAACATCCGAGGATCATTCTGATAGCCCCAGACTGGCCAAGACAACATTGGCATCCACTGCTGAGGAGCATGTCCCGGGAACAAATATGGACACTGCCCCTGATCCCATTACTGCTGACACAGAACAACTACAACATTCTGCATCCAAGCCTAAAAACTCTGCGGCTAACTGCCTGGAACATTACATAACAGCAATTAACCCAGATTTATCCCAAAGGGTTAAAGACATAATCCTGGAGGCTCGTAGACCTTCAACAAGAAAGAATTATGCAGCAAAATGGAAAATATATCTCATCTGGAGTACTGCAAAGGGGCAAGATGTGACGCTGGTGAACATAGCCAACATCCTGGAGTACTTGGCGGAGCTCTTCCATACAGGCCTGTCCTATTCCTCCATCAAGATACATGCATCAGCTATTTCAGCAGAGTACAGCTTGGATCCTCCTGTCTTCTCGCATCCTCTGCTCAGACAGTTTCTGAGAGGAATTAAAAATGTGAAACCTCCCAGGAAACCTCCATTGCCAGCATGGGACTTGAACTTTGTGCTAGAAAAACTGACTCTTCCTCCTTTCGAACCAGCAGCAACGGCTGAATTACAATACTTATCCTGGAAGACTGCTTTCCTGCTGGCAATAACTTCAGCAAGATGGGTCTCTGAACTACAGGCATTAATGGCAGTGCAACCCTTCCTAATCTTCCATCAAGATAGTGTCCATGAGAACAAATCCTACATTTATGCCTAAGGTGGTATCCAGAGTATCTTTAAATCAGGCTATCCACCTTCCTACATTCTTCCCCAATCCACAGAACAGGGGAGAAAGGCTCTTACATACCTTGGATGTACACAGACAATTACGCTACTACCTGGACAGGACAAAAAAACAATAGAAAAACTGACCAGCTTCTGGTAGCATATGCAGCAGGAAAGGAAGGAAAACCAATTTCTAAACAGACAATCTCCAAATGGATAGGAAATTGCATTAGATTTTGTTACTCCTACCATGGGAAGAAAACTCCAGAGAACATCAGACCTCACTCCACAAGGGCTATAGCCACTACCACAGCTTTCTTACGAGGAGTGGCTACCAAGGACATTATAGAGGCGGCTACTTGGACCTCCGTGCATACATTTGCCAAGCATTATAACTTACCTCTATACTCTAGATCCCGCGCTGGTTTTGCCACTGCTGTTTTGCAAGGGATCCTAACTACACCATAATCTCTTGTCATTTCCTCCTCCCCTAGTTTAGCTATGGTATTCTACCCATTTGTAAAGACTGCAGATGCATCCTTGAAGGACATAGTACAGTTTTGTACCTACCATAAATGTAGATGTCAGAGAGGAATGCATCTGCAGTCAGGATTACCCACCCTCCTTCCCCTCTGAGGTACTCCTAGGGTATTTACCAATCTTCATCTAGCTTGGGGGGGATCTATTATGGTGTATTTGTTTGTATATATGTACATACATGCTTATTTTATGTGTTTGCTCTCTACTATTTGGAAATTTTGGCATTTATCCAAATTTAGCCATCCTAGAGGGCACCTGGCATCTGGGGCAAGAAACACTGAGGAAAATGGCGTCAGCTGATGCCTTTATACCCGAATAACTGCCGCAATGACGTCGGGTGAAGTGCGACACCAGCCAAAGCCAGACCCAGACTTTGGAATCTGGCCGACCGAAGGGCTGCCTGACGACAGGACAACCCATTTGTAAAGACTGCAGATGCATTCCTCTCGGACATCTACATTTATGGTAGGTACAAAACTGTACTTTGAGGTGACATGCCTGTGCCCACCATCGAAACTCCTGTTGCAGGCAGGGAATTAATGGTATTACTGCTTCCAAACTGTGACAGTGTTGAGTCCAAACACTTTTTAGGTACCATTGTAATTTCCTCATATGCAGTCTGGCATATGGAATTAGTAGAATGCAGGATGCCATGAATCCCAAGGCTTGCAGAATTTGTCTTGCAGGGAGTTGGATTTTTGTTGCCATCAATTGAAAGTACTTTGTCAGTTGTCCTTGCTTGTCTGGCATGAGATAAGCCATCTGGGCCGTTGTATTTAAGCTGGCACCCAGGAATATTATCTCTTGTGAGGGCACTAGTTTTGACTTCTTTTCGTTTACTGTGTACCCTAGGCAAATTAGCAACCTTTTTACAAACACCAGATGCTTTAGAAGAATCTCCTTGCTCTCTGCTTGAATAAGGTAGTCGTCCAGGTATGGATATATTTGAATTCCTTTTTGTCTGCAAAATGCAATTACATGTGCCAGACACTTTGTGAAGACCCTGGGCACAGTAGATAAGCCAAAGGGCAGTGCAGAGAATTGGTAATGCATTGAACCAGCTATGAATCTGAGGTATCTTCTGCAATTTTGTCTGATAGGGACATACAGGTATGCCTCTTTGAGGTCCAAAGTAACAAGCCAAGCCTTCTTGCCCAGCATGGGAAGAAGCTGCTGTAGTGTCAACATTTTGAATTTCTGAACATCCAGGTAAGTATTTAGAGTAGAAAGGTCTAGTATGGGTCTCCAGGCTTTGCCCTTTCTGGGGACCAGAAAAAGTCTTGAGTAAAATCCGTGTCCTTGTTCCTGTTGTGGCATTTTTTGAATAGCTCTCATGTCCATGATGGCTGTAATTTGTTTTTGTGCCTATGCCCATTGATTTTGTGGCAGGTCTGGCATTCCTTTGGCCTTGATGGAGTGTGAAAGCGGAACCTGTAACCTTGAGACACAAATACAGAACCCGTTTGTCTTGGGTGATTGTATGCCAATTTTGATAAAAAAGTGCTAGTTTTCCCCCTAAGGGAGCTGCCAAAAGGTAAGTGCTTGGCATTCGAAGGGGGAAGTCACTGGGACTGTTTCCTGTAAGGTTGTGACTTGTCTTCACCTCCTTTTGGGGTTGAAGCACCCCACTGTCATGGTCTGTAAGAGCCTTGGGGTTGAGATCTGCCTCTTGGACGTCTGTATCTCCCTCCTTGTGGTCTGTCTGACACTGGAAAGGGCCAATTCTTTGAAGGCCAATTTCTGTTAAATCGAGGTGGCTGTACCTGTAAGAAATCCTTCACTGTTTGCATAATCCTCCATTTTCTTTTATACCTCTTCTGCCTTGACACCAAATAAAATATCCTGCTGTAAACGAGCATCCAATAATTTAGCCTTAACATGATCAGGTAAACCTTGTTCTTTTAACCAAGCATGCTTTCGAATCACAGATCCTGTAACTGCTGCTCTACAAGAAGCCTCTAATGAATCAAAACCACATTGCAGAGTATGTTTTCCCACTTGCTCAGCTGCATGCAGTAAATCTTGCAATCATTTTCTGTTTTAACAGAGACATTAAATATTATTGGTATTTAAGCATGTGAAACTGGCAATTTAAAGCTCTCAATGCTAAGGTTGCAGAGGTGTAAACTTTCTTCCTCCATCTGTCTAATTCTGTAGAATCCCTGTCAGAGGGAACTGGATTTTTAGCCGTGGAAGCCTTTACCCCTTTGGGACCATGGGAAATAGTTTCTGGGTCAGCAACAGGGTTTTTATAAAGAAATTTGTGAGAGTCTGGGACTCTGTAGTACTTGTCTGGCTTGACTGGTGCAGGGTGCAAAGAATCAGGGTTTAAACTGGATTCAGAAAACACATCATCCACAGTATCTAACACTGGCGGAATAGCAAGGGGCTTGTGTTGAGGCAATAAAAGGAAGTCTCTGAACCTTTTCTTGGATTCTGAGTAATCCTGACCCTCCCAATGAATATGCTCCTTCATGGTATGTAAAGTTTCCCCAAACGAATAATCCTCAGGAGGAGAGGCTGAAGGAATTGATTCTTCAGCATCAGAGTCCTCATAGGGGGGTAAAGAGTATCCCTGGTCTGAAGAGGAATCAGAAGAGATGGAAACCTGGTCAGAGGAGTCATAGTCTGTATCCTGTCTAGGCCTTTTATCTGGAGGGGGATGGGTACCCCTGATCAGAGTAATTAAGTCTTCGGCCATTTTGAGCATCTGTTTTTTAGGCATGGAGGTCTGTCCAGGTGAATGCTGTACTTGCTTCTTTGTCTTTAATGGAGTTTTAGACTTGGCTGTAGTTTTTATGGTAAGATGAGAAGGTCTGAAAACACCCTCAGAAGCCGATGCCTACTCAGCGGCTTCGGACCCATTTGAAGGGTTAGTTTCCATAGGCCCAACATCTTGAGTATCCATAGGCCTAGACAGCTCCACGTGGGAGTCAGAGGCGGCCTGTGGCTCTGAGGTAGCGGGTGTCAGGGGCTGCGAAAGCACCTCACTGAGAACCGGCGACTGGCCTAGAAGAGGCTTCATCATCAGTTTTGGGCCTCGGATGCCTGTCCTTATCTTTGTCTTTGCGTTTTTTGTGTATTCTGGTCGTTGGTTGTTCCGACGGCATGGTATAATTAAACCTTCGGCCAAAGTAATGGCGAGCAAAATCAAACCGACGTTTAATAGTGCGTTTGTTAAATCTAGCACAAAACCGACAACTAGTGACGTTGTGGTCTGGGCCTAGGCATGGAATACAGTAAGAATGAAAATCCTTATGAGGTATTTGCTTCCCACAATAAATGCAATTATTAACTTTTACTGACATCGGTCTGAGGCAAGAAAAATTTCCCCAATTGGGTACTTAGCTTTATTGAAGACTTCGGTTCTGAAATTCGGATTGAAAATCTCAGGAGTCGGCCGACTGGCACTTGCGAACGCTTTTGCTTCGGGCACCGCGCAACAAGCAAGACAGAAGAAAATTGCGTCGGCTGCATCTTATATACCCCTGGCGCACTGACTTCAGGGAAGAGGCGACAGCAACCGATGCTGGACCAAGACTTTGGAACTCTGGCCGACTGCGGGACTGCCTGCTGGCAGGATAACCCAAGTGTAATGACTGCAGCAGTGAAACACTATGAACATCATAGTACAGTTGTGTGCACTTACCATAAATGTAGATGTTGAAGTGTATTCGCTGTTGCAGTCCTGGTTTCCCTCCTTCCAGCCCCCTGGCTTTTTCTGTCTTTCTACATCTCCCGTCTTTGGCCATTCCTAATGGCATTGGCATTTACTTTTTACTGGTGGTGTTCCCCACCATATACTAGTTCCTATTTGGGGGCTCCTGACATTTAGGGCAAGAAAAATTGATGTAATGGCGTCAGCTGCCTGTTTTATACCCCTAACGATCTGACGTCATGGAAGAAGCGACAGCATCTGACGTAGAAATACTAAGACTCTGGTATTCGGGCCGACTGAGGGCTACCTGCAGGCAGATAACCCAAGTGTGATGACTGCAACGGTGAATACACTCGAACATCTACATTTATGGTAAGTGTACACAACTGTACTTTTTGCATAATAGATGGGAGCAGTAGCTTTTATCATAAGGACTATGATATCCATATTGCCTTGGAATGTAAATGGCTTTACAGCTATTACAGCTATAGGATAGAAACAATATTGAATTATGCAAGCAGCAGTACCACAGGGGACACATTTGGAAGGAAATGAGCATGTGAAATTGACAAAGGACTTCAGGCTGAATATCCAGCAAAATAACAGGACCAAAGGAAAAGGGAAGTAATAATACTGATTGCTAGAGTGGCTCCAGTAGTGATAAAAGATTGAAAAAGAGACTAATGGTAGATTTATGGTAGTAAGGGGTACTGGCAAGGGCCCAGAAGGGAAGTATAACAAAGGACGGTAGATTTATGAAGAAATTTATGAAAATATTTGGCATGGAAGATGTGAATTCAGTAATATGAGTTTGGAGTGAATTTACGTATTATTCCCCAAGACATAAAAACTGGGCTAGGCTAGACAGAATTTACATTTCACATGAACATCTGCATTTAATTGAAGGTCTTGATACGTACCCAGTAACTCTTTCAGATCACACGCCAATAATAACTAAAATAAAAGAGACACTGTTGTTTTCCCACTTATCTGTTGAAAAAAGAGAAATATAAAGAAGGGTAGTGGAGGTTATTCAGAAACTATTCGAGATGATAGAATGTACT
Organism: Protopterus annectens; assembly: GCF_019279795.1. Taxonomy (NCBI): domain Eukaryota; kingdom Metazoa; phylum Chordata; order Ceratodontiformes; family Protopteridae; genus Protopterus; species Protopterus annectens. Next base: position 688,753,111 of record NC_056727.1, read on the forward strand.
TCTGAAACTATAGCTAGGGAGTGGGATAAAATTAAGTTAGAGTTTAAAAATATGGTGGAAATAAAAGAAAGGGAGTTATGGTTAAGCAGTAACGAGAATTATTTAGAAGGGACTGACAGATGTTAAATTATTGTAGAATAGGAGGAATCTAACAGAACAAGAAGAGTATCAACTGCAGAATGCTAAGCAGAAAATAAGGGATTACTTCAATAATATGCACAAGTTTAGAAAGATTGCTGTTAAGCAGCTGTTTTTTGATAATAACAGTAGAGCACAAAAATTTTTAGCATAACAACTCAGGCAACAGAAAGTAGAAAGGGCTGCAGCGAAGCTTAGAGAGCCTATAGCAAGAAATGTAATGAGTTCCTATATGGGGTATTAGAAATATTTTGGAAATTCTGTAATAGTCTGTATAAAGCAGAGAAGTATGACAATCAAGGAAAGATACAAATGGAAATGTATATAGAAGCATTAAATATGCCAAGGTTTGAGGTAGATTAGGCTCAGTTATTAACGGTTAGGATAGGAGGAGATGAGATAAAAATTGTGATGTATAACCAATCGACAGGAAAGTCCCCTAGGAATAGATGGTATTCCTGTGGAAGTTTGGACGCTAGGACGGAAAAGACTGATAAAGATCTGGAAGTTTTTCTTTAACAGTATTTTAAGAGGAGAAGTACCAACATCTTGAAAAAAAGCAGTGGTAGCTGTAATACCTAAAGAGAGTAAAGATCCATTATACCCAGCTTCATAGAAGCAACATGTTCATGTCTATAATGGCTGAAAGAATGACAAAAGTAATGCCAAAACAGATAAATATGGATCAATGTGGTTTTATGTAGGGGATGCAAACATTTCACAATATTAACATAACACTGATGATCCAGAGAGAAGCAGAATGTAAGAAGATACCTTTGCTGGTAGTGAATTTTGATGCAGAGAAAGCATTTGACAGAGTAAACTGGGACTTTATAAGTAGGGTAATGGAAGCATTTGCATTTCCTGAAAAAAATATACAAGTTTGATTAGGAGGATATGTGAGGGGGGAGGCAAAAATTGAAGTGGGTGGGGTCCTCTCTGATAATTTCTGCTTCAGCAGAGGAACCATGCAGGGTTATCCTCTTTCCCTGCATTATATTTAAAACCACTGGCAAATACAATAAGGGACTCAGAAATATGAGGATGTAGGGTAGTCAAGAAAAGCTGTTTCTATTTACAGATGATATTATTTTATACCTGACAAAACCAGAAAGAGACATTAGTGTTGTGGAACATTTTTGAGGCAGTTTCAGATCTTTTCAGGATACGGAATTAAGGAACCTAAAACAAAGGCAATAGCAGTAAATTTTGTACCCACACACAAATTGGTTCAGCAATGTCCATATTTATGGTAACATGATGAAATATTTAGCAGTATGGAATAAAAATTATTCTGGTGTGGCAGCTAAGGATATGTGGGAAGAGACTAAACAAAATATAATACAAAAACTGAGAAAATGGAAACTTTGTTATATGGATATTGATAGTAAAATACAAGCATTCAAAATGTTTTTAGTCCCTTTAGTCTTATACAAAGGTCAGGCATATTTTTATCAACCACTGGAGAAGTTGTGGATAGCAATTAATAAAGAGCTGAAGGACTTTATCTGGGAGGGGAAGATGGTAAGAGTCAAGCGGGATAAGCTGATTTTTCCAGTAGAACAGGGCAGATTGGGATTACCCAATTTGAATGGGGTATTTCAGAGCTACACAGTTAAGGCTCCTATACATAGCACATGTAGAAAACTGTAATTCTTAGTGGAAGAGGATGATGTTGAAATGGGGGGAAGCTCAAGAAACAAGGAGAGACAGGGATTTTGGATGCAGGTCTTTAAGGAGAATAACAATAATCATACAGAATATTATATCCGTAAAGTAGTAGAAAGTATTCTAAGAACTAATCCAACACAAGTATTCTAAGAACTAATCCAACACAAGAATGGAGAAAGGAGATTCTGACCATAGAGACGACTGCAGTTAGGGATAGAGACAGTAGGCAAGAGGGGGCTGGAATTTATTGGAGAAAACTGGCAAAGGAACCAAGGTATTGGGAGCAAATAACTAGAGAGGGAAAAGTAATAGAATGGGTAGATGCCAAGAATTTCTTTGGACTGCAGGTTAGAGATTGCCTTCCCTATCAAGGATTGCTAGAGTATAGGCAAAGAGAAAGAAATGGGGGTGGGGCTAAACAAAAGATCACCACTGGTAGAGTTTTTAGTAGAATCTAGAACAGAAACTGCCATTAAAAAAGGAATTAGTAGAGTATGTAAAGTATTGCATAACTATAGCAGTCGATCAGAGGAGGTTAGAAAGGATTAGGAAGAAGGATTGGATAAGCAATTCACAAAAAAACAATGGGGGGATATACGTATGTCACCCAGATATGCAACAAAATCTAGAATATTTAGGATTTTTGCTTGTAAATGTTTACATAGATATTTGTATACCCTAAGTAGACTCCAGATAATTTTCCCCAGGTAGACAGCAAATGTTGGAGTTATGATGGGGAAGAATGAGGTAATTGGGAACATGTTTTCTGGGAGTGCAGTGGTTTGGCAGACTTTAAGGATTCCCTGTGGGATGCACTGTTGGAGATACTGGGTGACATATTGGTGTGTTGAGAGAGATGATTTTTTTGACTTTTTGAGCTATGATACAGAATTAGAATTGCTTAGACTTTAATACCATTAATATCATTAATTTGCTTGCTGTTACTTAGACCTTAATACCATTAATGGTAAGGCTTTGCTGTGTCTAATTATGTTGGCTGCCAAAAAAACAGTTACTAGAAAATGGAAATCAAAATTTAAACCAGCTGTATTAAAAGTAGTGAATATAGTAACAGAGGTAAAACAACTGGAATTGAGATCTTTAGAAAAGGGTAGGAGCAAACTACATAGGAAAATGGGAGTTGTGGGAACAAGTACGTACAGGGGAGTAATGAGGTTTAAAAGAAGACAAGACTTAAATGAGCTATGTAATGTTTGACTGAAAATGATTGGGTAGATTTATAAGTAATGTATAATGTTTGCAACTGAGAGTGTGTCAGGTTGGTTCGTGATGTAAAATGCTAGCAACTAGGATTGTCGGTGTGGTTTATTTTCATTTATATAAATGTATGATTGTTTGTCGTAAGTGATGGTTTGATAAAGATGTTGATTGTTTAAGAAAAAGGGGCAGGAATTGAATAATTTATGTAATGTTGCTTAGGTTATATGATGTATAGCAATATGTGTGAAGTATGTGTGCACGTTGACTTAATACAGTTTGATTATTTTTGTATAAATGTATGTGTGTCTGTCACAAGTAAATAATTCAGTAAAGGTGTTTAAAAAATAAATATTAAATAGTTTTTTTCACTAGTCAAAAAATTTACCGTTGTGGGGCTTAAGAAATTTTTTGGTGAAATCAGCTTTCAGCAGGGAATATTACTTATAGGTGAGGACTGGAACTTGGTTTGTAATAGTGAGGTTGTATCTGGGAACCTAGAAGAGGAAATCTAAGAAGAGAGGGGTAAAGCTATGAAGAAAGCTATAAAATGTTTGGTATAGAAGATGTGAATTCAGTAATAGGAACTCTGACAGAATTTACATATTATTCACCAAGGTACGGTAAATGGGCTAAACTGGATAGAAATTGTACTTCACAGTTACGAGTTTATATATGAAAGTTTTGGCACACACCCAATAACGGTTTCAGGTCAGGCAGAAATGCAGTTTAATGAAATAAAAATGAGACTCTTGTGCTTTTAAGAGTGAAATTTAAGGAAATGGTAGTGGAAATTATTCAAGCATTTTTAGGAAAGATAGGAATTTCTTCACACTTGATAGCTAGTGAGTGGGATAAAATTAAAAATGAGTTTAAAATAGGGTAGAAATAAGAGAAAGATATGGTTAGGAAGTAATAGGAATTACTTAGAGGGGTTGACAAAGGTCCAAGTATTACAGAATAAGGGGAATCTCACAGAACAAGAAGAGGCACAACTGCAGAGTGGTAAAGAGAAAATCGGAGAGTATTTGGATAATACACAAGAGTTTAGAAAGATTGTTAAGCAGTTATTTTTTGATCCCATCGGAGCACAAAATCTTTTAGCACATCAGCAAGCAACAAAGTAGAAAAGTTTGTTGCCAGACAAATAACCAGAGATTCTTAGTGGTATTAGAGATGTTTGGGAAGGTTTATGAAAATTTATATAAAGCAGAGAAATGTGGAAGTCAAGAAAAAGCACAAATAGAGAGACTTAAGTATGCCAAGGTTAGAGTTAGATGAGGCTCAACAATTAACAGTTAAGATAGAAGGAGATGAACTAAAAACAGTGATGTATCCCTCAGTCTCAATCTGCAGGAAAGTCTCCAGGAGCAGTTGGCATTCCTGTGGAACTTTGGGATTTAGAAGGGAAGAAAGTGAAGATCTGTAAGATTTTGTTTTGGCAGTATTTTAAAAAGATAAAGTAGCAGAAAATATTCTAAGAACTAAGCCAATACGAGAATGTAAGAAGGAGATTTTGCCAGTAGGGATGACTGTAAGTAGGGCTACAGAAAATAGGCAGTAGAGGACTGGAATATACTGGAGAAACATGGCAAAACAGCAAAGATATTGGGAGCAAATAACTCAAGTAGGAAATGTAATAGAGTTTGATGAGGCCAAGAATACATTTAGATTGCAGGCTAGAGACTGCCTTCCTTACAGAGCTTGCTGTCTGAGTACAGGTCCAAGAGAGGGGGATAGATGAATTTTAATTGGAAACCATGCTTTGGTTTTGGTTGAAACTAGAACAGAAGCAGCATTTAAAAAAGGTTAATTAGTAGGCCATATAAAATATTGCATGATGACTATAAGAATCAATCACAGGAGGTTAGAAAAGACTATGAAGAGAGACTTGAAAAACAATTTACAAGAAAACAATGGGAAGACGTATGTTTGGCTCTCAAGTATGCAGCCAAGTCCAGAAGGTTTAGAATCTTTGTTTGACAGTGTTTACACAAGTATTTTTATACTCCAAGCAGACTACAACAGATTTCTCCTCCGGTAGATAGCAAATGCGATCTGTGATGGAGAGGAAAGGTAACTGGGAACATGTTTTGGGAGTGTAATGAGCTAGGAGATTTTTAAAAAATTACCCACAGCGGTTGCGCTGTTGCCTCACAGCAAGAGGTTCTCATGTTCGATTCTCGGCTGGAGTGCCTTCTGTGTGGAGTCTGCATGCCCGCGGTCGAGTGGCCTCTGAAAGACATGCGTGAATGGGCGTGCCTTCGCTGAAGGTTGAGCGTCGGGCTGGCAACTTGGCACCATAAAAATCGACTGCCAGTCATTAGCGGACCGGAGTTCCGCTGTGGCAGCCCCTAACCGGGAAATGCCAAAAAGACAAACAACAACAAACCACTTGGGTGAGCAAATGGCTGTTAAATAAGGAAATTATTCTTTTGAGCTGGGATTCTGAATCTGAATTACCTAGGCATAGTAAGGCCTTATTATTTAATTTAATCCTGTTGGTTGCCAAAAAAGCAATTACTAGAAAATGGAAATCCAGTTTTACACCAACTATATTTGAGGTACTGAATATTATAAAGGAGATAAAAGAACTGGAAGAGGGATCTTTAGAAAAAGGAAGGGAGTAAATTACATAGACGTAATGGAAAATTGTGGGCACAATACATACCTGATATTCAGGAGGAGGATAAGAGATGTTTAATAGCAGGCAGGAATTCAGCAATTTTTGTAATGCTGAACTGATAGTAGCAAAGGAAATATATGCAATGTATATTATGTTTAAATGGAAAAATATTAAAATGGTTTATTTTCTGTTAATGTATGTTTGCTTGTGTATTAAGTGGTAATTTAAAAAAAAAAAGTGTTTAAAACAATATTTTAAAAGGAGGGGAAGCACCAACACCATAGAAGAAAGCTGGTGGTGATTGTGTTACTTAGACTGCAAAATACCCATCAGTTCCAGCTTCATAAAGACCCTTTTCAGTATTAAACCATGATTATGAAGTTTGTCTATATTAGCTAAAGAAAGACAAATGTCTTACCAAAATTAATAGATATGGATCACTGTTTTGTAGTGGGGAGGCAAACATTTGGCAGTAGTAGAACAGTGATGATCCAAAGGGAAGCAGACTGTAAGAAAATACCAGTGTTGTTGTTGGGTCTTGATGTAGAGGAAGCATTTGACAGAGTAAGCTGGGGTTTTCAGTAGGGTAGTGGAAGCATTTGCATTCCCTGGTGCAATAATAAAGTTAATTAGTGGGATATAGGAAGGATCTAAGACAAGACCTTTCCTATCTGATAAGTTGTGTTTGGACAGAGAAACTAGGCAGGGGTGTCATCTTACCCTTTTGCCATTTGCTTTATGTTTACAGCCAACTGACAAAGAAAATAAGGGACTCAAAAATTCAGGGATGTAATTGATACAATAATAAAAGTTGGATTTATTTGCAGATGATATTTTGTGCCTGCTAAATCTAGAAAAGGGCTTCTCACTGTTTTGAAACATTTTGAGACCGCTTCAAGTCTTTTTAGGTTTATAAAATTAATGAAGATAAATCAAAGACTGTAGACGTAAATTACGTACCCACAAACAAGTTGGTTCAGCAATACCCATATTTATGGGGACACAATGAAGTGAAGTATTTAGGAGTATGGATTAAAAAGGCTTTTGTTGTGCCAGCTAAGGATATGTGAGAAGAGAGTAAATGAAGGATAATACAAAAACAGAGGAAATGGAACCTCTTGTTTATGGATAATAGATAGTAAGATACAGTGTGTTAAAATGTTTTAGTCCATTTAGTTTTATATACAGGTCAGGCATGTTTTTATCAACCAAAGGAAAATTTGTGGACAATAATTAATAGAGTTGTAGTAGTATATATTGGAGGGGAAGAGTATAGGAGTTGAATAAGCAGATCTTTCTAAAAGAACCAGTTCATTTAGGATTAGAGCTACGCAGTTAAGGCTCATATACATAGTCCAAGCAGAATGTTACAATTCAAAGTGGAAAGGGACAATGATGAATAAGGAGAGCAAGGGAATTTGGATGCAGATCCTTAAGGAGAATAATAACAGCTGTACAGAATATTGTATTCATAAAATAGCAGAAAGCATTCTAAGAACTAAGCTAACACGAAAATGGAGAAAGGAGATTTCACCAACTGGGTTGGCTGCAAATAAGTGTACAGAACATAGGCTAGAGGGGCTGGAATTTACTAGAGAAAATTGACAAAGGAACTGAGGTGTTGGGAGCAAATAACTAAAGAAGGAAATGTAGTAGAGTGGAATGTGAGACCAAGATGACATTTGGACTACAGACTAGAGACTGCCTTCCCTGTCAGAGATTGATAGCATGAGTATAGGCAAAGAGAAAAGGATAGGGGAATCCTAAGTGAAAAACTTGCCCTGGTAGAGTTGTTTAGTTTTATCTAGAACAGAAGCTGTTGATAAAAAGGGGTAATCAGTTGGGCATGTAACATATTAAACAGTAACTGTAAGAATCAATCAGAGGAGTTAAAAAAAGATTGAGAAGAGAGATTAGAAGAGCAATTTACAAGAGAGAAAAATGGGAGGACATGTATAAGGCTCCCATGTATGTAACAAAGTCCAGAACGGTTAGGATTTTTGTTTGGAAGTGTTTGTGTATGTATTTTTTATACCACAAGCAGACTTCAAAGAATTTTCCTCCGGTATATGACAAATGGTGAAGGTGTGATGGGGAGGAAAGAGGTAACTGGGAACATACATATGTTCTTCGTGTTTCATTGTTGCAGTCATCGCATTTGGGTTATCCTGCCAGGGGAAGCCCTCAGTAGGCCCGAATACCAGAGGCTTAGTATTTCTGCGTCGGTTGCTGTCTCTCCCGGACTGACGTCAGGTCGTCAGTAGTACAAAATCAGACAGCCAACACCATTACATCAGTCTTTCTTGTCGAGGAGCCAGAAGCAGTTCGCACGAGTGCTGGTCGGCCGCTACTTGAGTTTTCATTTCTGAATTGAAGCTGATGTCTTCTAATGCTAAGTACCCCATTAGGGATCCTTTTTTCTTGCTCTAACCGATGTCACAAAAAGTTAACAATTGTCTCTCCTGTGGAATGTAAATACCACACAAGACTTCCATTCTTACTGCGTCACCTGTTTAGGCCCAGACCACGACGTCCGCAGCTGTCGCTTTTGTGCTTTGTTCAGTGCCAGAATTGTACGTCGTCGGGCCCTTATTGTAGCTAGATATTTTTGCCGTCAGTCCTCAAATTCTGATATGGCTTTGGTAAGCCATCTGACTACCAATCTTCCGAAAAAATGTAAGAGTAAAGACAGAGACAGACCTCACAGGTCCAAAACTGCCGACAACGCTTCCGTTAAGCTAGTTGTCAGTTCTCCGGTCCTCAGTGAGGCGCTTTCGCAGCCCCTGATGCCCGCTTCTGTGGATTTGCAGGCTGCTACTGAGACCCTTTCGGAGTCCAGTATGCCATGTGTGGATATCTCTACCTTGAATGGGTCCAGAGTGCTGGGCAAGCACTGGCTTCCGAGGAAGTACTTTGCACTACCAATACTCGACACAGACTGACTTCTTTTGCGTCTTCAGTTCTTTCAAAAAACGAGTTTTTAAGGCCCAGGGTACAAACCACACCCAAAAAACTAATGACCCAAGGTCAGGCACCTGCTTCCTTGCCTCAGTCTCAAATGATTAAAATGATGGACGGACCTTATAATGCTTATTAGGGGAAGCCAGGCTACCCGTTCCAAAAGAAAGAGACTTGTCCCTAGTAGTTTTATCTGAACAGGAGTCCAATGACTCTGATGCTTCTGAATATGAAGATATGCAACCCCTCTCTGCTTATAAGGATTCTGATGCAGAGGAATCCATCCCTTCAACCTCTCCACCTAAGGAATTTTCCTTTGGGGAAACCCTACATACTTTAAGGGAGCATTTCCAATGGGAATGTCAGGAAGATCCTCAGTCAAAAAAGAGACTCAGGGAATTATTAGATCTTCCACAGCACAGACCTCTGGCCATTCCTCCTGTCCTGAATGTTGTGGATGATGTTTTCATGGAATCCAGTCTGACCCCTGACACCCTCCCTCCTGCTCCCAGGAAACCTGACTGGTATTATAGAGTCCCTGACGCTCACAAATTTATTTTCAAAAATCCTACTGCTGACCCCGAGGTCATCTCTCAAGGACCTAAAGGAATTAAAGCAGCTTCAGCTAAGAATCCCACCCCCTCAGATATGGATTCCCAAGCATTAGACAGATGGGGTAAAAAAGTATACACCTCTGCTACTCTTGCTATTAGAGCATTAAATTGTCAGTTCCACATGCTCAAATATCAGCAGCATACTGTGGAACTCCTCAAATAAAAAATATCTACTTTTCCTGCTTGTGGAGAAAATAGAGTTACAAGAGTTAATGCATTCTACCAAGTCAAGTAACTAAGCACATCTTACAATGTGGTTTTGACACCCTAGAAGCATCTTGCAGGGCAGCAGTCATTGGTTCTGTCCTCAGAAGGCATGCTTGGCTTCAGGAACAGATATTGCCAGACCACGTCAAATCCAAATTATTGGACGCACCCTTGAACAAAGACAACTTATCTGGCACCAAGGCAGAAGAGGTCTTAAAAAAGATGGAAGACCAGCTAAATCTATGCACAGTTAGACTTCTTACAGGTCCACCCACCGAGGTTCAGTAGGCATTGCCCCTCCAAGCACTGGTCATTTTCTGCCCCCTCCAGGCCAGCTCAGCCCAGACCCAGGGGAAGCAGACCCACCAGACAACAGATCCAGGGAATGCAGAGATCTAAGCAATGGAGTTCCTCCTTTTCAAAAACAGGGAGTGCAAAAACCACCCCCTTATGGTAAGAACTCACAATGACATTTCACTTCCACCCCCTCCCTCTGCCCATCTGCTCATGCCCCTAGGAGGAAAACTTTCCTTCCATGCGAGCAACTAGGCCACCATTACCGACGACCGCTGGGTCCTCTACATAGTGTCCCAGGGATACAAATTTTATTTCCACACTCTGCCAACCCCAAAAGGGTTCCCAGACCTTCCCCCAAACCAGTGGGCAGAGGCCAAAAAGCAAGTCCTTTCTCTGCTGTCCATGAGGGCAATAGAGCATGTTCCTGCAGAACAGATAAGCCAAGGTTTGTACTCCAGACTCTTCCTGGTACCCAGAAAAGAGGGCACATGGTGCCCCATCCTCGACCTATCCTTTCTAAACACCTTTCTGGTGATACCAAAATTTAAAATGCTCTCCCTCCAGCAACTTCTACCCATGCTTTCCAAGGATGCTTGGTTAGCCACCCTAGACCTAAAAGAGGCCTACCTACACATCCCAATCAGGGAATCATGCAGGAAATACCTACATTTCAGGGCAACATCAAGGCACGTTCAGTTTTCTGTGCTTCCCTTTGGCTTATCTACTGCTACCAGAGTTTTCACAAAATGTCTGGCTCCCACCATTGCTTTTTGCAGACAAAGAAATATTAAAATTTACCCATATAGGTTCATAGGTTCATAGGTTCATACTAGGCTATCTGCCCAAGGGCATTTATAAGCCTAGCCCATAGTTATGTGGCTTTCGCCACCCCTTTAGTTTGAATAAAAACTATGCCTATCATTTTTCTGTGCCTCTGTCAAGCAGTGACACTGAAGTAATCCCTGGGGTATATCTGCGATCTCCCATCCATTGGTCAAGATTCCTCTTGAACAAGGCCAGCGAGGTGCTCTGCCTCACATGTACCGGGATTTTGTTCCACAGCATAGGGAGTCTCTGGGTGATGAATCTGTCCCTCCAGCACGTTCTATTTATAACCGTGTCAAGGTTTAAGTCTCCGCCCTTGTGGTTCTGAGGGATCTAGATTTTTGAGGTGAAGCATATTCATCAAATCTGGGTTTGACATGGCCTTATATGTCAGGCACAGGTCACCTCTGAGCAAGCGGTATGAGACTGAATAAAGCTGGAGTTCTTTCAGTCGGGCAGCATAAGACATATTTTTGAGACCCTTTATCCTTTTGGTGAGGAACTTTTGGGGCCTTTCAAGCTGCATCAGGTGTCTGGTCAGATACATTCGAACGGGCATTGTACTCAATCATAGGTCTAATGAGTGATGAGTACAGGGGACGATGACCTCCCTTGATCTAGATGTGAATCCCTTCATGATCAGGTGGGCGATATAGAAGGTTTTCCTAACTACTTTAGCAACATGAGTGTCAAACGAAGACTACTGTCAACTTGGGTCCCCAGATCCCTGATGGCTTTTCTGTGCTCAGTGGATTGTCACCTATATGGTAGCTAGGGGTAACCTTGTTTTTCCCGAAGGGTATGACTATGCATTTTTGGCGTTTAACTTCAGGCCATGGCTCTGGCACCAGTTATCCGTTTCTGTGAGGCCCTTCTGGAGGATATCTGTGTCAGATGTGTTTTCGACTATGGCGCCCAGTTTGCAGTCATCTGCAAACTTTGTCAGCCATAACCCTCCTGTGTTTGCTTGTACTTCAGAAAAGTAGATGCCGAACAAGAGTGGACCCAGGACTGAGCCCTGTGGGACACCACTTGTGACAGGCTTTGAGTCTGACATGGCTCCAGCAACTCTGACCCTGTGGGTTCTGTCGCTTAGCCAGTTTGCAACCCATCTTGTGATGTATGGGTTTACATTCAAGCTGATGAGTTTTTCGATGATACCTGAGTGGGGTATTGTGTGAAGGCCTTTGCCAGGTCGAGGTAGGCTGTATGGACTGCCTTTCCTCATCAATGGCCTTGGTGACTGTCTCGAAAAGTCAACCAAGTTTAAGAGGCAGGATCTGCCTTTGACAAAGCCAAACTGGGTTGGATCCAAAGTCTGCAAGTTCCCTATGTCTTTATTTATGAGTTCCATTATGATCCTCTCCATGGCTTTGCAGATAAGGCTTGTCAAGCTAATGGGGTGGTAATTTCCAGGGTCTGTGGAGGCACCGCCCTTATGAAGTGGGACCACAGTCGCCGTCGCCACTCCTTGGGTACGTATCCTGAGGTGAGGCTAAGATTAAACAGCTGTCCTAACTGTGGGTTTAATTCCTCGTTGAGTTCGTGAAGCACACAGCCGGGGACACCATCCGGTCCCATGGATGCTGTGTTTTTGCCTTAGTGAGGGCAGTTCTCACCTGGGCGTTGGAGATGTTTGGGGGCTACAATCCTCTGGAATAGATATCTCTCCTTTTGGGGAGGGGAGAAGTTTGCACTGAACCTGTCAGCCAGTATGTTAGCAATGTGTGTAGGTTCAGTAATTTTCACATCATTTTGAACTAATTCTGAGCATATCTGGGAGTTTCCTCCTAGGTTTCTAACATAGCTAAAGAAGGCCTTATGATTGTCTTTAGAGTCCTTGGTGATTTTTCTCTCAAAATTTGCCTTGGATGATTTTATGAGAGCTCTTAGTTTTTACTTATAATGATCAAAGGTGTCTTACCTTTCAAGGATTTTGCTCTATCTTGTAGTAGCTTCCTCCTTTTGTTGTAGAGCTTGTTTATGGCTGGGGTCCACCAGACTGGACGCTTGCCTTTGGTACAGAGAGTCTTAGTTTTGTTTGGGATTGCCTGATCCATGCAGTCCTGTAGGTGCTGATAGAAGGCATTTGTAAGTGATTCAGCGGTTTGAGTAATGTTTACCACTGGCTCAGGGGCCTTAAAGGAGACCACACTAGTTTTAGAAGTGTGAAATCGGCTTTTGAGAAGTTTTTCACTGTGGTCTTTTGTTTCAGGTGGGGGCGGGATGAGGACCTCCAGCGAGATTAGTTTATGATCTGATCTCACCAGTGAGGGGTATACTTCCGGTGTTGAACATTTTGATCCCATGTTCGTGATGATGAGATCAAGTATGTTTTCACCTCTTGTGGGGATGGTGACTAGTTGTTCCATGGCATTTGAGTTTATGAACTCCAGGAATCTTTGGGTTAGAGTGTTCGGGCTTGAGTAGTGTTCCCAGTCTATATTAGGGTAGTTGAAGTCACCTAGTATGATGGTGTTTGGAGATACATTTATCCCCTCCAATGTTTTCAGGAAGGCCATGTGAGGTTCCTGAGTTTGAGAGGGTGGCCTGTAACATGCTACAAATTGCAGAGCAGTCTTGCCTATGGTTAATTGCACCTGGATGGTCTCCGATGCATCGTGCGTTGCCACCAACCTTGAGGTGTGGGTGTCCTTTATGAATATGGACACCCCTCCTTTCTTGGTGTTGTCCGGATTTTGGGGCGGGCGTATGATATGAGGTGAAACCTGTTAGTGCTGGGGTGCTCTCAGGAGCCTTGAACCAGGTTTCTGTCACAGCACAGACATCGATGTTCTCCATATTGAGAAGGGCCTCGAGTGCATGCATCTTGAGATTGAGACTTCTGGCATTGAGCAGCATTACCCTTAGTTTTTTCCTTTTGGTGTTCTAGGGTGGTAGGTTTAGAATTTGAGCCTTGCCTAAAAAGGCACTATGGGGTGGCAAGAGCCTTTGCCAATATCCGGAAGCCCAGGGTGACAGGTGCAAGCCGTCCCTTGAAGCAGCGTGGCTTGTCCAGCATGTCATCCCAGGCAGACAGACATTGGATCCCCTTTGAATGACACCAGAATTTAAGCCAATTATTAAAGCTGATCATCTTATCACTGTATTGTGGCATCATTCTAGGTGAAGGTAGGATACTGCTCAAGGTCAGGGTCATACCTGCCTGGGCTACATAATCAGAGAGCTCCTCGTCGTCCCTTTTCATGTAGTCCAAGGACCTATGTCTCAGGTCGTTGACACCTGCGTGGACAATGACTGAGTCACTTGTACCTGCTGTTGAGAGACCTGAGTGCTTGCGTTATGTGGCGGATTCTAGCGCCCGACAGGCAGCTTACTGTGACCTTCTCCTTACTCAGTCTGGTGAGCGGACGTCAGTGTGCCTGACTATGGAATCACCAATGACAAGTGTGTCTGGCATTTTGTTTGGCCTTAAGGGCTGTGACTGTTTGACACTCTGACTGTGTGGTCTATGTGTTGCATGTGTTGGGTCGTGAGGTGGTAGTTGTTTGGGTGTCTGCTTTGGTGGCCTCTGCTGTTTTGGTAAATTTTGACCAGAGCCTCCAGTATGTCTTTGTGTGAGTATGTGTATGATTTGAAGTTGTGATGGTACCATGTGTGACTGGGTATGTATTGTGTGTGGTTGCCTTCTCCTCCTGTCTGGTCTTGCCAGTCCTATGTTGAGAGAGCTCAGCCTCCAGTTTGGCCGTATAGTTGCATCTCTCGCATGTATTTGTGTTTTGTGGGAGAAGGAGAGGATTGTCTGTGTACATGAGGCAATTGTAACATTGCCTCAATATTCCCAGGTTCACCAGTTGAGCTGGAGAGGACACTAGCAACTGATCCTCGACATACTAGAAGTAGTAGATAAAGAACTTTCAAAGGACTCCGGGAAGTGGGTTTTGGACTGGTGGGGTACTATCTATAATAAGAGTGCTTTATCAAGGTGCAAGTACTGTAGGAGTAAGTGCTAGGCTTTACAGATAGAGAATAGTCTACTTGGGAATCAAGTAGAGATGAACTTTTCAGTTATAGGATATGCTGGTTAGATCAGCAGTACAGTTTAGCGTGTTTTATAGCAGGGGCTGAAGGGAGCTAGGAATTGGCCCAAAGCGACCAATGGACTACTAGTTTCTGGCTGAAACTTCACCAAATCGGACAAAAGGCGCTCAGTGCTTCCCACTCCCACTGGTAAGCAAAGAAACTTCCCTCCTTCCTAATAAGGCAATGGATCAGTAACAGGAACTAAAAACAAAGCCCAGGGATCAGCAACTCTGAAACTGGACTACTCTAGTTCAGTAAAGTGGGAAAACAAGAGATTTTTTGTTTTATTACAGAGATAAGGAAAAAACAGACAGTAAATGCTATAAATGCTGTAAATCGGCTAGCGCACTTTAGTGTGTAGCCTACAGAAACAATTTGCAACAATTAGTAACTTAAAGTGCAATAAACAGTGTAAAATGCAGAAATCACTTAAAGTAGCAGTAAAACAGGTGAAATGCAGTTGCTAGCTTAATAACAGTGGAAAGCCACAAAAATACTTATATCTGGTAGAAAGTCACTCTTTTAGCTCTCTGCTGCTTGGATCACTCTGCAGGCCACCACGAGGATCTGTGCTGAGTTGGTACAAGCTGGAAAACACGTGTTTAGCGTGTTTTATAGCAGGGGGCTGAAAGGAGCTAGGAATTGGCCCAAAACGACCAATAGACTACTAGTTTCTGGCTGAAACTTCACCAATTCGGACAAAAAGGCTGCTCAGTGCTTCCCACTCCCACTGGTAAGCAAAGAAACTTCCCTCCTTCCTAATAAGGCAATGGATCAGTAACAGGAACTAAAAACAAAGCCCAGGGATCAGCAACTCTGAAACTGGACTACTCTAGTTCAGTAAGGTGGGAAAACAAGAGATTTTTTTTTTTTTTTTTTTTACAGAGACAAGGAAAAAACAGACAGTAAATGCTATAAATGCTTTTAAGTGGCTAGCACACTTGAGTGTGTTAGCCTACAGGTAAAATTAAGCAACAAATAACTTTTAAGAGTGCAAAACAGTTAATCAACACAAAACAGTTTAAATAGAATGCAGAGCTGTATAAACAGGCTAAGATGCAGTCGCTAAGCAGTAAATATTCAAAAGCCAGAAAAAATACTTAAATCAGTTATAGCAAATACAGTTATAACAAATGCTCTGAAATATACTGTATATTTCCAATATGTTTGAGAAGGACAGTCAGAACACAAGAAGGTTCAGGCGAAGAAGCAACAAAGTTTTGCTTTACTTTTGAAAAGGTAAAAGGAGGAACAGAAGGCCTTATCAAATGTTCTCTCTGTATTAAGAAGAATGAGCTAATGACACTAGACTGGGAGGTGTGTCACAGTAGGGGCGGGCAACTGCAAAGCCACCAAGTATCAAAATAGCCTAAGACAACAAGCTATGAAAGTTTTTAAACAGAAAAAGATTTCTGAAGATTCTGAATAGACAAAGTGCTTTATATATATTAAATTATAAAAACAGTAATCTGTTAAAATAATCAAAAAATACTTATATTTTGTAGCTCAGTTGCGGTCAAACAACTTCTCCAGCCTGCACCAAAGACCAGAAACACAACTTTTTTTTTTACAAGAACACAAAAGAACCAGCCCCCACTAGCCAAGAGATAATTACACAGAGTAAATGTTTCAGTTTATACAATAGCCTAAGACAACAAGCTATGAAAGTTTTTAAACAGAAAAAGATTTCTGAAGATTCTGAATAGACAAAGTGCTTTATATATATTAAATTATAAAAACAGTAATCTGTAAGTAATCTCTAAGTAATTGTACTTGGACAATTGCCTGATTCAGGCAGACAGTCAGGAAAAGCTGCTACAGCACCTGACCTTTGTAAAGGACCTACTGACCTCCCTGGGGTATACTATAAATGAAAAGAAATCAAAACTAGCCCCCACACAAAAAATTGTACTCCTGGGAGCAAGCCTGGACACAGCATCCCAGATGGGCAGTCCTTACTCCAGAAAAACAAGCCTACCTGGCAGCCTACTTCTCTCAACTAGCCACCAGGACCCAGTTATCTGCAAGGAAAATCCTGCAAGCTCTGGGGTTCATGTTCTCTTGCATTCTGCTTATTCCATATGCCAGACTGCATATGAGGAAACTACAATGGTACCTAAAAAGCCTTTGGTATCAGCACTGTCAAGACCTGGAAACTCTTATACCAGTGATACCTTGTCTAAGGAAAGATTTTCTTTGGTGGGCAGCAACATGCTACCAAAAGAAGGGACTTCCCTTCTCACAACCCCACGGCACCCAGCCCCTCACCACAGACACATCAGACTATGCCTGGGGTACTCACCTGGACGGCAGGTGCATTCAGGGCCAATGGAGCCCAAACCAAATACATCTGCACATCAACCAAAAAGAGATGTTAGCTGTTCAGCACGCCTTGACAGCTTTTAGACCCCTGCTCTCCCCGGGGCCTCTACTGATCAAAACAGACAACACCACAGTGATGTGGTATATCAACAAGCAGGGAGGGACTCATTCTTATGTTCTCTGCAGACTCGCCATAACCCTTTGGCACACGGCCTCAACCATGCAACTACACCTGTTAGCACAATTCCTGCTAGGCTCTCTAAACTCTCTGGCAGACAACTCAAGCAGAAACCTGTTAGACCCACACGAGTGGCAGCTAGACCACAGAACCTTCACCCATGTAACCCAGAAATGGGGCACCCCGAAGGTCGACCTCTTTGCCTCGCACTACAATCATCAGCTCAGCAAATTCTGCACCAGGGAACCTCACAGCAAGGCCTGGAAAGTGGATGCTCTATCCTTCCAGTGGGTAAACCTCTCGGTCTATGCATTTCCCCTTCTACCACTCATTTCAAGGGTACTGCTCAAAGTAAGGGAGGAAAAACTGCGCAGCTTGTCACCCCTGCCACCATGGCACCTACCGCAGATCCCAGCACTCCTGACACTGAGGAATGGAGACTTCATGCATCCCCAATTGCAGACCCTTAACTTGGCAACCTGGCTTATTCCCTGACCTCTCCTCAAGCTGCCAGCCTAAGCAAACAAGTTGTAGATGTTATACATGAGGCCAGATGCCCCAGCACTAGAAAATCTTATGCTGACAAGTGGAAAAGGTTTTGCACCTGGATCCAGGCTAAGGGAGCAGGAACTGCACAGCCCTCCCTACCTCTCTTCCTGTATTACCTGGCAGATGTACTCTACAGAGGTCTATCCTTCTCTTCTGTTAAAATTCATGCCTCAGCCATCTCTGCTCATTTCAGCACAGAGCCACCTTTCTTCTCACACCCTCTCATCAAACAGTTGCTAAGACGGGCTAACAACTTGAGGCCACCCAGATCATCTCCTACCCCAGCTTGGGACCTTTATTTTGTGTTGGAAAAATTCACCCTGCCCCCGTTTGAACCTGCAGCTTCAGCAGAGTTAAAATTTCTCTCTTGGAAGACAGCCTTGCTTCTGGCCATCACTTCAGTTAGGAGAGTATCAGAGCTTCAAGCACTTATGTCTGTAGAGCCCTTCATCATTTTCCATGCTGACAGGGTCTCCCTCAGGATTAACCCGTCCTTCATGCCTAAAGTGGTGTCCAGTGTGGCTCTCAACCAATCCATTCATTTACCCACCTTTTTCCCTAACCCACAAAACAAGGAGGAAAGGATTCTGCACTCTCTAGATGTGCACAGACAGTTCAAATTCTACCTGGACAGGACTAAATCTTTTAGAAAAACTGATCAATTGCTAGTCAATTTCGCTGCAGGAGCAGAGGGCAAGGCCATATCCAAACAAACAATCTCCAAATGGATAGCACACTTCATCCATTTTTGCTACAGACAACACGGGAAACCACCCCCAAAGGGGGTCAGGACACATTCCACCAGAGCAACCTCCACCTCTGCAGCTTTTCTCAGAGGGGACACCACCAGGGACATCCTGGAGGCTGCAACATGGACATCTGTTCATACCTTCACCAAGCATTACCACCTGCCTATCTTCTCCAAATCCAGGGCAGGCTTTGCCACCGCAGTCTTGCAGGGCATCCTAGCCAGACCCCAGTCTTCTTAACTGCCTCCACCCTTTTCTCCAGCTTTGGGAATCAACCCAAATGTGATGACTGCAACAGTGAAACACGAAGAACATAGTACAGTTGTGTACACGTAACATAAATGTAGATGTTTGAGTGTATTCACTGTTGCAGTCCTGGTTTCCCTCCCTCCACCCCCCTTGTGCCCCCAACAAGGAAATTTTGGTATTTACTTTCTACTGGTGGTGGTCTTCCACCATAACCTAGCTCCCTGTTGGGGTCTCCTGACAGGGCAAGAAAAACTGATGTAATGGCATCGGCTGCCTGATTTTATACCACTGATGACCTGATGTCAGTCTTGGAGCGACAGCAACCGACACAGAAATGCTAAGCCTCTGTTATTCGGGCCAACTGAGGGCTACCCCTGGCAGAATAACCCAAATGTGATTACTGCAACAGTGAATACACTCGCACATCTGCATTTATGGTAAGTGTACACAACTGTACTTTCTGAAGTGCGTTGAGTTGGTCGATTTTAAAGATCCCTTACAGAGTACCCTGTCAGAAATATTGGATGAGCAAATGGCTGTAACTAAGGAATTTTTTTTTTCTGAGACACAGGATCAGAATTGCCTAGATGTAATAAGGCCTTATTAAATTTAATTCTGTTGTCTGCAAAAAAAATAGTATAACATGGAAATCAAAGACTAAGCCAGCTAAGTAAATTATATGACAGATAAAAGGGATCTTAAGAAAAGGGAAGAAGCAAATTACATAGAAACAAAATGAAATTGTGGTAACAGTACTTGCAGAATTATGTTCAGGAAGGAGAGGTGAAGTTTAATGGAAGGCAAAAATTGAGCAAGTTATGTAATGTTGGACTGATGAAAGTTAATAAAGAATGCACGTGATATCTAATGTATGTAAATGGGAAAAAAATCTAACATCGTTTGCTTTCTGTTAATATATGTTTGAGTATGTCTTGAATGATAATTTAATAAAGGTGTTTAAAAAACATGAGGTTATTCCAGTTGTTCCGGAGATCTCGGTACATGCCACTGTTGTGCTCTGTCCAATTTTTTTCCTTCTCATCTGATCATTTTCCTTGTAGTCTTTGTATTGTTTTTTGGCATATTCAGTTGCTGTCTGATTTTTTTTTTGTCATCTGGATTGATTTTAATTCCCACTTTATTCCAAAATGCTTCTGTTAAACTAAGCATTTAATCCTAAATGACTTCTCATGTTTAAAAACTTTCACTATGTTTGGTTATGATGAGGACAGCAGATAACCAAATCAATTCGAGGAGGCCTATGCCTCCTTCAGAGTAATGAAAATAAAATCTTGGCATACACTGATTTTTATGTCATTTGGTAAGCATGAAGCATTTATTGTTTTTCTGTCTCCTTTATTCAGTACTTTTTGGGGCCAGTCAGTCACCTCAGAAATGTAAGTTAGAACAGGTAGAGCAAATTGATTTATAGCCGGAAAGTTATTCCTAGATATCAAGGCAGTTTTCAATATATAGTCCTGTGAAGTGTACTGTACTAAGCTTTATTCTTATTTGGCGGTGTTTTATTGCTGATCCTTCATCTATTCCAAATATTTTCACACTTCCTCCTGCTCAAGTTCATTTATATTGCCTTCCTGCCCTGGACTGATTGGTGCTACAGCTTTTGTGTTTTTTTACATGTGGCGTTTGCAGATATCAATGCCAAATGTCATTCTTGTATCATCTGAAACAAATTTTAGCTATTTGTATTTGTGCCTTCAACTCGTCAGCTGATGAACTATACAGTTTGTCATCATCAAAAAGTAGATGAAAAGTCCTTAAACAAGGCTAGTTTCTAAGAGCCAAACTAATCATAGCCTAATTTGGCAAGTAAACAGCTTAGTACAAGACAAAACAGCAGTGGGCAAAAAAAAAACCTTGAGATATCCCACTTTGAATTTTTATCCCTGGGATAATAATTTGCTGTTTGTCATAGCTTAGTTTTGAAGTGGCTTGTCACTGCAATGTACTTGATCAATATATGGTGTACCATTTCATAATGTAGTGTATATCTTTTACTTCTGTAAGGATTCCATTGTCCGTAAATATGAGATGATATCAAATACCAGACTTAGATTCTTCCCTTTTTACAACTTTCTATTATGGATTTGTTTAGCAACAAATGATCGTTTGTTCCATATGACTTTTTATTATCCTTTTGTTCTGTTGCATAATTTATTTTCTAAATGGCTGTAAATGATGTATTCATCAATTCCAGTATATAATTTGTACATCGTCAAAGAGACAAATTATTGGTCAGTAGTTCACTCTTAAAGAGGAGTATTACTTTTCCTGATGTTAACCAGGATGGTGTATGTTCGGGATGTGCGTATAAGTAATTCTTACTCAGGCCTATTTTATTTAACGAGGTAACACCTTGAGACATGCATTAGCTTCTGTATCTGGGACTGGGGTTTTCTAGTTGGGCGCTTTTCTTAATTTTGTCTGAAATTCTCTGGCTGCTACTTCTTTCCATTTCATATCCTCTACATTGGAGTCCCTTACTGTTTATTTTAATTCTCTTGCACTCAACAAAATCCTCATAAATATTTCTCCAAAATGTATTTGTTTCTTCTTTTTAATGGTGTTTCCTTTCCTTGTGCTTTGTTTCCCAGTTCTGTCACCTTTTTGAGTCATTAGTGATTTCCATATTTTGTAGTTTTCCTTTATATTTATCTAAATATCTTCTAAGTTTTTTCTCCTTGTGCACGTATTTTTAGTTTATTATTGTAAACGGCGTTTGATAAAATTCTGCTATGTTCTGATACTGTGCTGTGCTTTTACCACGTCCTGCTACCCATATGAATGTCAACTCACCTTCCCCTCCCCGAGATATAATTAATGTGACTCTTGCCGACATTCAGCAACTTTACACCTCTCCACAACCTTTTTTGTTCCCAAGTCTGTCTAACCAGATTCGGATGGCTCAAACTCTAGTAAGAGAGGTAAGGGGGATGGAACGAGGCAGAGGGAGATTTCAAAACTTGGGGAATTCCATGTGCACAAGGAGCTACCTGCGGTCTTAAATTCCAACCTAGTGCCCGCACAAGTTACTGTTGAAGAGTCTTTTAATACAATGGTACGTGAAAAACTACAAAAAGTTAATTGTGCCATTTTTAACGTAACAGAAAGGGTCTTTTCAGATGTACACATACAACTTTTGAATAAAGGTTTTTCATTCATCCCTGCACAAAGAGCCCCAATCAATGAATTACTTCTTGACCTCCGATTAAATTTGCAGAAACTCATACTTAAATTTCAGTTTGACAAAGAACAAGATGAATCCATGGACCTTACCCCTGACTCGCTTATAAATGTTCCACTTAAAATGAAAAGTTTGTACAATCCAGTTCTGCATAACATGCTTTCCACATTCCTAAAAGTCTGTGAGACAGATTTCTGGAACTTGGCGAGTTCAACTAACACAGACAAGTGGTTTAATTTAAGTCCCTCTGAACAAGAAGCCCTTAGAGCTCTTACCTATGATAAATTTCTGCGTATTATGAGAGCAGATAAAGGCAGAGAGACAGTGCTTATGGAACAGAGGGATTACTTAACCAAAATGGAATCGGACTTGAACAATAGTGATTTTTTTCAAACCAGTTACTATGGATTTTGTATATGAATAATTTAACAGGATTGACTGTTTTGCTTAACACACTTGAGCAAAACCAGAGTATTTCCTTAGAAGAATACTTTTTTATGCTTGTACCTAGCCCCTCTTTAGGGAAACTGTTTGAAATCTCTAAGAATTCAAAAAAAAAAGGAAAAAACCCTTCCGCCACATCATATCAAATAAGCGGACAAAAACTAAGAAAATATCAGACTATGTAGATTTCATTCTTAACCCGATTATGCAGAAGGTAAAATTTTATTTATGAGATTCCTGAGGTTTTCTGAATTAGCTATTTTTAGCAAAACTCAACGCTACCAATTGCATATTAGTGACGTTGGACATTGTTTGTTTATTTATTTATTTTACATTTGTTTACCAGGATAGTCAGACTGGATACATGTCCATTTTCAGCGGAGGCCCGGGGAGAAAAGCTCCACATAGTCAAACATTCAAAAGGTTACACAAGTTGGAAAACGATTAGACTATATAAAAAAAGTGGTAATATACCTGCGTCTATATTATCTTATTGAAGTTGCAGTATATCGAATCTGATATGGTCGACACCATATCATCAAATTCTGAAACATCAAAAGATAAAAAAAAAAAAAATGCCTAAAAACAAAACTAAATAAAAATTTACCTTTGCAAGAAGGGGGGCAAGCCACCCTGCGCCCCCCAGACTACTTAAATATACCAACTCCGAGACTGCACTACATTGAACTAAATGGAAATCTCCCCTTATGGAGATTTCGATTTAAACGTTCAATGTTTTTTGCTTTCGCTAATCTGGTGCTGACAATATCAGCTTCGATATTGTCGGCCTTCGACAACGTGAAGTAGACCCATATACCTTATGTACATTGGTTTAGAAGTGTTCCCTAGTAGGGACTCAGAGTTCTCATGGAAAGACATACAAAGGTTACACAAGAAGTTAGAAAGCAATTAGAATATATAAAATCAAAGTGGTAATATATATTGTGTACATTGGTTTAGTAATGTTCCGTAGTAAGGACTCAGTTCTCATGGACAGACGCAATTACAAGTAAGATTGTAACTCACAGTTGGTCCCTAGTAGGGACTCTCAGTTCTCATGGACAGATGCAATTACAAGTAAGATTGGATATGTAGCATGATGATATAGTTAGATGTTATGATCATTACTGATTATGCTATGATAATTACTGATTATGCTATTGTTTTATAACTTAATCCGGGTTGGTAGATGGGCATAGCCAGTTCAATTTGAGATACTGTTTGAGGTTTTTTTTGAAGAGACTTTTGGAGGATTGTAGGGATATATAGTTGGCAAGGCATTCCAGGTTTTGCCAATAACATTGGTGAACAGGGATTCACCAGCTGAGTTATTAGCTTTGTGGGTTTGGGCCAGTAATTTGTTGGCTGACCATAGGGATCTCAGGTTGCTATATGGCTTAATAATATTTATAAGAGAGGGGGCATCTTTAGGGTGGTACAGAAATTTGTGCGCTATTAAGAGTTGATTGAATTGAATTATGCTGGGCAGTTCTAGGCATTCTAGTTGTTTCAGGTTCTGGCAGTGATGGTTTCTATAGGTGGAGCCAGTGGCGAATCTGGCAATATGGTTTTAGCTATGGGACAGCCTACTTAGTTCGGTTTTATTGAGGTTTGAGAGTACAGGTGAGGCATATAAAATAGTAGAGAGTAGGTGTGATTGGGCGATTTCAGTCCTAGCTAGTGGGGTGAAGAGTGTCTTGTTTCTATACAGTGATCCAAGCTTCTTATTGATGGTCTGTATGGTTTTGTTGACCTGTAGGTCAAATTTGAGATTGTCTATGATAACCCCTAGAGATTTAGTGTGTTGATCTGGGGAGGTAGTGGTGCCATTGTTAGACATAACAGAGAATGAAAGTGTGGCTTATCTAGTAGTGGGGGTGAAGAATAGAAGTTTAGTTTTATTGGGGTTCAGTAGTAGGCATTGGTTGGCAAGACAGTTCTCAATAGTGTTAAATATATTTTGGGTTAAGATTTGTGGTTCAGATGGGGAGGTGGCTGAAAAGATGAGAGTGGAATCCTCTACATATTGAATGCAGGTAGCTTTAGGCATAGCAGTGTGAAGATTATTGATAAAAATAGAGAAGAGTAGTGGGCCTAGTATGGAGCCTTGAGGGACACCAAGTGTGAGAGGTAGCTGACTGGAGAGTTTGCCCTGCCATAGTACCGCCTGTTGTCTACCAGTTCAGTAGGACTGGAACCACTGGATAGTGTGCATGTTGAGGGAAATGGATTTTAGAGAAAGAATGAGAAGTTCATGGTTGACCATGTCAAAGGCTTTCGATAGGTCAAGGAAGAGGGCGGATGTTAGCCTATTGTCATTTCTGTTATTGTTTATGGCATTAGTAAAGGAAATGAGGGCTAAGATGGTGCTGTGGTATGGCCTGACGCCATGCTGGAAGTTGGATAGTAAGTTATTCTGTGTAAGGTATTGCATTAGTTGCTTGTGTACACATTTCTCTGTTATTTTGGCTAGTGGGGAAAGAATGGCAAGGGTCTATAGTTGGACATGTCTATTGAGCTACCACCTTTATGGAGTGGGATGACGTGGGATATTTTCCAGAGGGAGGGGATAGCATTTTTCAGATAAAGTTCTGTTGATAAGGATAGATATGGGATATGCAATGGCATCTGCAGCTATTTGTAGGTGCTGTGCAGGGAGGAGGTCAGCAACAAGGGTGGTAGGTTTTATTTTTTTAGGAGAATTTTGATAAAACTAGTGGATATTGCTTGGAGGCTAAATTTGAGGTGATTTGTGCATAAATTAAGGCGTATGGTTTAAGTTTGTGGAGGTTAGGTGATTTGCTAGGGATTGGATGGTTTCGGTGAAAAAATTATTATAAGCACTAGCTATGGTCTTTGGGGAACTATGGGTATGGTTAGCCGGGGTTGGGGTGGTAGAATGTCCTGGATGAAGTAGTTGATTTAAGCCTGCCCAGAACTTTTGGGAGTTGTTTTGGTGTTTTTGTAGGAGATTATGGTAGAAGCTTTTTTATCCAGTAAAATAGATTTGTTTGTGTCATTCCTGAGTTGATATTTTAGATGGTCAAGTGGGGCTTTGGTTGTTCTCCAGCTGGCCCAGGCTCTGATGTTCATCATGTTTCACTGTTGCAGTCATTACACTTGGGTTATCCTGCTGGCAGGCGACCCTCAGTCGGCCCGAGTTCCAAAGTCTTGGTCCGGCGTCTGTTGCTGTCGCCTCTTCCCTGACGTCAGTGCGCCAGAGGTATAAAAGATGCGACCAATGCCATTTTCTTCAGTCTTTCTTGCCGCGCGGTGCCCGAAGCAAAAGCAGTTCGCAAGTGCCGGTCGGCCGACTCCTGAGATTTTTGAAATTGAGTTTCAGAACCGAAGTCTTCAATAAAGCTAAGTACCCTGTTGGGGAAACTTTTTCTTGCTCCAGACCGATGTCAGTAAAAGTTAATAATTGTATTTCTTGTGGGAAGCAAATACCTCATAAGGACTTTTCACTCTTACTGTATTCCTTGCCTAGGCCCTGACCACGATGTTACCAGTTGTCGGTTTTGTGCTAGATTCAATAAACGCACTATTAAACGTCAGTTTGATTTTGCTTTACATTATTTTGGCCGAAGGTTTATTTGCATAATGCCGTCGGAACAATCGACGACTGGAATTTATAAAAAACGCAAAGACAAACAAAAGGACAGGCATCCGAGGTCCAAAACTGACGACGAAGCCTCTTCTAGGCCAGTCGCTGGTTCTCAGTGAGGAGCTTTCGCAGCCCCTGACACCCGCTACCTCAGAGCCACAGGCCGTATCAGACAGCCACTTGGAGACACCAAGGCCTGTGGAAACTCAAGGTATTGGGCCTACGGAAACTATTCCCTCAGATGGGTCCGGAGCCGCTGAGTAGGCATCGGCTTCTAAGGGTGTTTTCAGACCTTCACAGCGTACAATTAAGCCCACTACAGCAGCCAAGGCAAAGAGGACTCTGATGCAGAAGAGTCTATACCTTCAGCCTCTCTGCCTGAGGATTATTCTTTTGGGGAAACCCTACATACCATGAGGGAGCATTTCCATTGGGAGAGCCAGGGTTATTCAGAATCCAAGAAAAGGCTCAGAGACTTTCTTTTATTGCCTCAGCACAGGCCCCTGGCTATTCCCCCTGTGCTTGATACTGTTGATGATGTTTTCTCTGAATCCAGTCGGTCTCCTGATTCTTTACCCCCTGCACCAGTCAAGCCAGACAGGTACTACAGGGTCCCTGACTCATAAATTTCTTTACAAAAACCCTGCTGCAGATCCAGAAATAATTTCTCAGGGACCTAAAGGGGTTAAGGCCTCCACTGCTAAAAATCCTGTCCCCTCGGATAGGGATTCCAGAGCTCTGGACAGATGGGGAAAAAGTTTACACTGCTGCTACTTTAGCTGTAAGGGCCTTAATTTGCCAGTTTCACATGCTTAAATATCAGCTATACCTCATGTCATTGTTAAAACAGAAAGTGGTTTCAAACTCAGAAAGTCCCGACAGTAAGGAAATGCAGGATTTATTGCATGCAGCTGAACAAGTGGGAAAGCATACACTACAATGTGGTTTTGATTCATTAGTGGCTTCTTGTAGAGCCGCAGTTACAGGCTCTGTTATTCGAAGGCATGCTTGGTTGAAAGAACAAAGTTTACCTGACCATGTTAAAGTAAAATTATTGGATGCTCCACTACAGCATGATACTTTGTTTGGTGTTAAGGCAGAAGAGGTGTTAAAGAAAATGGAGGATAAAGCAAAATCAATGCAGACAGTAAAGGATTTCTTACAGGTTCAACCACCTAGGTTTAGCAGAAACTGGCCTTCAAAAAATTGGTCCTTTCCAGTGTCACAGGCCACAAAGAGGCAGATACAGACGCCCAAGAGGCAGATCTCAGCCGCAAGGCTCCTACAGACCTAAACAATGGGGTGCTTCAGCCCCCAAAGGAGGAGAAGACAAATCGCAACCTTATAGGAAACAATTCCAATGACTTCCCTCTACAGATGCCAAGCACTTTCTTTTTGACAGCACCCCTGGGGGGAAAGCTAGCACTTTTCTCAAAAAATTGGCACATAATCACCCAGGACAAATGGGTACTGAATATTGTTTCTCAGGGTTACAGGTTCCACTTTCACACGCTTCCAAAATCAAAAGGCATGACAGACCTGCCACAAAACCAATGGGCAGAGGCGCAAAAACAAATTGCTGCTCTCATGGACATGGAAGCTATTCAAAGAGTACCACAGCAAGAACAGGGGCAAGGATTTTACTCGAGACTTTTCTTAGTACCCAGAAAGGACAAAGCCTGGAGACCAATACTGGACTTGTCAATCCTAAACACTTTCCTGGATGTTCCAAAATTCAAAATGTTAACACTGCAGCAACTTCTACCCATGCTGGGCAAGAAGGCTTGGCTAGTTACTTTGGACCTCAAGGAGGCATACCTGCATGTCCCAATCAGACAGTCTTGCAGAAGATACCTCAGATTCATAGCAGGCTCAATGCATTACCAATTCTCTGCACTGCCCTTTGGCTTATCTACTGCGCCCAGGGTCTTCACAAAATGCCTGGCACCAGTAATTGCATTTTGCAGACAAAAAGGAATTCAAATATATCCCTACTTGGACGACTGCCTTATTCAAGCAGAGAGCAAGGACATTCTACTAAAGCATCTGGCATTTGTAAAAAGATTACTAATTTGCCTAGGGTGCACAGTAAACGAAAAGAAATCAAAACTAGTGCCCTCTCAAGAGATAATATTCCTAGGTGCAAACTTAAATACAACTGCCCAGATGGCCTATCTCACACCAGACAAACAAAGGCAACTGACTCATTACTTTCAAATGATGGCAACAAAAACCCAGCTCCCTGCAAGAAAAAATCTGCAGGCCCTGGGCTTCATGGCGTCCTGCATTCTACTAATTCCATGTGCAAGACTGCATATGAGGAAACTACAGTGGTATCTAAAAAGTGTTTAGACTCAACATTGTCACAGCCTGGAGACAATCATAACTTTAATTCCCTGCCTACAACAGGAGTTTCGATGGTGGTCCCAGGCCTGTCACCACAACAAGGGACAGCCTTTCACTTTACCCACAGCCAGGCAGACAATAACAACGGATGCATCGGATTATGCCTGGGGGGCACATATGGCAGGAAAATGTATTCAGGGCACGTGGTCCGAGGAGCAAATGCATCTTCACATCAATCAGAAAGAGATGCTAGCTGTACAGAATGCCCTGACAGCTTTCAAGGACCTACTACATCCAGGACAACTACTAATAAAGACGGACAACACCACAGTTATGTGGTACATAAGCAAGGGGGCACACACTCCTACCCCCTATGCAGGCAATCCATGACTTTGTGGAACACAGCACTGACCTATCAAGTACATCTGCAGGCACAATTCCTGCCAGGAACAAAAAATACACTGGCAGACAAACTAAGCAGAAATCTCATGGATCCTTATGAATGGAAACTAAATCCACAGGTGTTCAGCATGATAACAAGGAAATGGGGACGCCCAGACATAGATCTTTTTGCCTTCCCTCACAATTGCCAACTACAGAAATTCTGCACAAGAACTTATCACTCTCAAGCATGGAAAGTGGATGCTCTATCATTCAGCTGGAAAGCCCTGACAGTCTATGCCTTCCCTCCAAGGTGCTCCTAAAAGTAAGACAAGAAAGACCAAAAATTATACTGATTGCCCCAGACTGGCCACGTCAGCACTGGTACCCAATCCTAAAGACCTTGTCTCAAGGCCCAGCTTGGCCATTACCTCAAATGCCTCATCTTCTGACTCAACAAAACAATCAAATTCTGCACAGTCAACTCAAAACCTTAAATCTGGCAGCATGGCAGATAATGTAGCCACTCGGACTGCACCTCTCTCTAAAGCTGTTATGGATGTCATTTTAGAATCCAGGAGGCCCAGCACTAGGAAATCTTATGCAGAACAATGCAAGAGATTCTGTGCTTGGAACCAGGCACAAGGACTCGAACCGCTTGTCCCAAATATACCTCAGAGTTTACAATACCTAACTGAGATGCTGGACAAAGGCCTTTCCTTCTCATCAATTAAAATCCATGCCTCTGCCATTTCAGCTCACTACAATACGGAACCTCCTATTTTTTCACATCCCCTACTAAAACTATACCTCAGAGGGGCAAAAAACATAAGACCCCCAAGGAGAGCACCAGTACCAACTTGGGATCTCAATTTTGTTTTAGAAAAACTCACACTGCCTCCTTTCGAACCAGCCAGCACAGCTGATATAAAATTCTTACATGGAAAACTGCTCTGCTCCTACCAGTAACTTATGCAAGAAGAGTCTGAGTTACAGACATTAATGGCTGTGGAACCTTTCATCATTTTTCACCAGGACAGGGTTTCTCTTAGGACAAACCCAACTTTCATGCCAAAAGTGGTTTCCAATGTGGCCCTGAACCAAACCATTCATTTACCAACTTTCTATCCAAATCCCCAGAATAAAGGGGAGAGACTTCTGCATAATTTGGGTATACACAGACAGCTACGATTCTACTTGGACAAAACAAAAGCTTTCAGAAAAAACTGAGCAGCTGTTTGTAGCCTATGCTGCAGGATCACAAGGAAAGCCTATCACAAAGCAGACAATTTCAAAATGGATAGGACACTGCATCCGCTTCTGTTATGCACAACATGGCAAATCAGTGCCTAAGGACATTAGGCCACATTCTACCAGAGCAGCAGCCACCTCAGCAGCCTTTCTCAGAGGGGTACCAACCAAGGACATTTTAGAAGCTGCAACCTGGAGCTCAGTGCACACTTTCACCAAGCACTATCACTTACCTCTCTACTCTAAATCCAGAGCAGGCTCTGCCACTGCAATTCTGCAGGGCCTAGTAGCCTCTCCAAATCCAATTTAGACCCAGCCGCCCACCCTCAGCTTTGGGATTCAACCCAAGTGTAATGACTGCAACAGTGAAACACGATGAACATAGTACAGTTGTGTACCTACCATAAATGTAGATATTCGAGTGTATTCACTGTTGCAGTCCAGGTTACCCACCCACCACCCCCTCTTCATTGCTGGGACTTTTCTGTACTTCTCATCTCTATACAACCTATGTGGTGTATTTGCTTGTAGATGAAGGAAATGTTTATATTACTACATGCATACTATTTGACACAATTTTTATTTTTCCAGCCTTCCTATCTGGGGGCACCTGACATCTGGGGCAAGAAAAACTGAAGAAAATGGCATCGGTTAAATCTTTTATATCCCTGGTACACTGACGTCAGGGAAGAGGTGACAGCAACTGACGCCGGACCAAGACTTTGGAACTCGGGCCGACTGCGGGTCGCCTGCCAGCCGGATAACCCAAGTGTAATGACTGCAACAGTGAATACACTTGAACATCTACATTTATGGTAGGTACACAACTGTACTTTTCTAGCTTTGATTTTAGATTTGGTCTCTTTTGTGAGCCATGGTGCTGTGTTTGATCTAGATTTTATTGTACGTGCTGGAGCATGGGAATCAAGGATACTTAGGAATTTAGTGTTAAAGTGAGCTACAGCCTCTTCTAATGGTAGATTTTTTAGTTTTGACCAGTCAACTGTTTGTAGTTCTTTTAGGAATATTGCAGTGTCAAGGTTTTTTCCGTTTCTCACTGTTTTATATTTGGTCTGGTGAGGGTTTCCTACCTTAAGTTTTATAATATAGGTTAGAAAATGGTCGCTAAGGTTGTTAGGGAGAGTGCCAGCAGTATACAGTTGGGGTTGGTTGTTAACTAGGATCCAGTCCAGGGTACTTTCCCCTGTTGGTCGGTTTGTTTATCCTAGTGGGAGAGGTTATGGTCTGTTTAAACCCAGATAGGTTTATAGGAGTGAGGGGGGGTTCAGAGGGGCAGGGGTGCCAGTCAGTGTTAAAGTCACCAAGAACTATGGTTTCTTGGGGATAAGTAGTGGATAACCAGTACAGGATATCCTCTAGGGTATTTAAGTTGTTGCCTGGCGGAATGTATCCACAGATGATGTTTAAACATTTGTACTGGTTAATCTGTAATTTGATTATGAGGAGTTCAGCATTGTTGAATTGGGGTGGTTGAATGGTGTCTCTAGTAACAGTTGAGTGTTTTTGTAAAGGACTGCTATCCCACCTCCTTTCCTAGTAGCATGGTCTAACCGGTGTATATTATATCCTGGGGGGTAGTATCTCATTGTCAGTAGTACTAGGTTTTAGCCAGGTTTCCATGAGACACAATGTCTGGGGAATGGGTTGCTAGGAGGGTGTGTAGGTTGGGAATCTTATTGTTAATACTTCTGATATTTAGGTGAAATGCTAGGAGTGAACTAGTGGGAGTAAAAAGGGGTAGCTTGACTGTGGGGGTTGTGGTAGGGGAATGGAGGTTATTGGGTGTGGGTGGGCCAGGGTTGGGATGAATATTCCTCTGTGTGTTATAAGGTTATAGTGACAAGCTATTCTAAGCTTTAGGAGTTTATTAGTTTTATATAGTCTTTGTCTTTAGGATTGTGTTTTGTGGTTTTACAGGGGTGATATATTATTGAGGGTCGTATATTCTGTTTGCTGGGGATGGAACAGTGTTTGGTGTTGTGTGTGTAGTCGTGGGTGTCTGACCTTGTGGGTAGTGAATACCATGGTCAAGTATTTGTTCGTAAGGCAGTAAGGTGGTAAAATAGAAACAGTATAGGCATTAGGGTAATTAGTATTTTTTTACTTGTTTGCATTTTGTTAGGGGGTGGGCCAAATTTGATGGTTGATTGTGCTAACAGGGTGTGGAAGACTGGAAGAGGAGAAAAATGTGTGTGGTGGGAGGGCTGTTCAATGATTGGATCTTAGTATGAGGGAAGTGGCTGAGCATAGTTTAAATGTAGTAGTAGTGGGGGCGGGTGGAAATTGGGGGCAGGAAGGGGAGCAGAGTGAGCCCGAGCGCAGCAAGGCTAACACTTCAAGTATTTCCCTGGGCTTATGGTATGTTAAGGTAATGTTTTGGCTGTATTTAGACTAGTTTCTTTTTGCCCAAAATGTTTAGGCTATTTTTAATCTCTATGTTATACACTTGCAGGATACATTAATAGCTGCAGGGTATAATTTTCTGGGCTATGTAAAGGAGTGCAGGGTGAAATTTCTGTTGTAGCAGTTTAACCTGTTTGAGGAAAAATGGGGGTGGGGGAAGAGAGAAGGCAGTAGGAGTGGTTAGAGGGGGTCCGTGATTAACTCAAGAGACCACACCAGAGGTGAGTTTAATGTAAGGGCCTAAAAACCTGGACTTAGCACTTAATGTTATTTATGTTGAAAGACAGACAGTATATACTTTTGAGGATTTTTACAAGGGTTACTTGTTCAGTATCAGACAAGTAAATCTTTGATACAGGAAATCTATGTTTGTGTAGAAAGCCAGAAAGGTACAAGGTATACCTGTAAAAATTAGGGTCAGAGAGACTAACGTAAGAGTCAGTGTACTTTAGTTACATGGGAAGGAGGTAAACACTCAAGTAGAAAAGAGCCCTATGGCTCACCAAAATAGTGACTCGCTTAGTTACACAGCACTGTAAGAGTAAGCTTAACAAATGTTTTTATATGTGTAACCTACTCTGTTTAATTGCTGGGAGAAGAACAGTTTTTGTTGAGAGAGTGGTAGGCAAATTGCAATCCTGTAGACACCGTTATGCAGCAGCTGCAATATGCTAGTAGAGGTAAACTGAAAGTCACATCAGGTCAGCCAAGGAGGGAAGAGAAAGGGAAATCCTAAGCACCTAGATTTGTTGCATTATATACCAACATATTTCATTAACAGGGACTAGAAAGTATACAACTATACTTCGAAAAATATCCATAGTTTCCTATGAATAAAATCGACGTTATTACTGATCTTATCTTGGCAGTACTTTACAGTAACAACTTTCATTTCAACAGAAATGTATACCAGCAAATAAAAGGAGTAGCGATGGAGTCTAAAATGGCCCCAGCTTACACAAACCTGCTGTTAAGCACATGGGAATCGAAAATACTTATTCCGTTATCTGGTTTCAACATATTTGTATATATCGTCATCGTATCGATGATATATTTTTTGCTTGGACTGCTTCCAAAAATTAACTTGATGTTTTCATCCACTCTCTAACAAAAACAGCATTGGGTTCCTAAAATTCAAAATCTCTGGATGCGGCCACACACTTTAATTCCTGGACACTTCCATAACACTAGACATGTGTAACAACTGCTTAGTGTTTAACATCCACAGAAAAGATACCTACAGGAATAGACTTTATGAAGCCAGAACCCATACTTCATGAAAGTTAATGTTGTACGGGGCCAGTTCATTAGACTCTCGTGTATTGTGAATGAAGACACCACTTTCGCACTTGAATCATCTTTCTTGAAACATCTCTTTTTTTTCCCCAAGACATTATCTTAAGAATATAGTGGACCGAATAGCTGAAGAGGTTACAGCTGCAAGATATTCCAAATTTAAACCTATTTTAAAATTTGTGTTCTCTCCTAATAACAAGTGCAATAATTCGGAGTGATCCAACCGCTGTTTACGTTTCCTGCTTCCCATAAGCAGGGATATGCAGGTGATCAGAGACATTATGACAAAGAATTGGAAAATTATCACTACCAATAGTGATCTTCACTGCGCACTTGGCAGCACACCTGTTTTCTCATATAAAAGAACGAGAACATAATGGTGCTCATTTGAAAACAGAGACCAACAATTTCTTATTACCGACTGTAGCTTCCCTATTAATCTTGTTGGTATGTTTTCAACCCAAGACTGGACCAGACAGTCAAGAGGAGAAGGGAACTACTTGCATCACACCACCAGTCTTACACAGACCTATGAAACCAGCACCAGCAAAAAATACACACAAATATAGGAAAACATACTAGGAGGCTCTAAATAAAAATCTGCAAAAGCAACAGAGACATCCAAAGCAGACATCCAAGCAACCTCCACCCCCCAACACCAAACCATGAAACACATACTTCACAAAACCAGTGTGCCACTCAATCACAGCCCTTAAGGAAAAATAACATACCCAACACACTAGTAATAGGTGACTCTGTAGTCAGGCACACTGATGTCCCACTCGGTGAACAAGGAGAAGGTCACTGTTAGCTGTCTGTTGGTTGCCAGGATCCGCCACATAACACAAGCACTCAGGTCACTCCATAACAAGTATAAACAACTCTGTCATTGTCCATGTTGGTGTGAATGACCTGAGCTGTACCTCCCTGGACTACATAAAAAGAGACATGGAAGAGCTCTCTGATCACGTAGCCCAGGTCAGTACGACCCTGACCCTGAGTAGCATCCTACCCTCACCAAGAATGATACCACGGTATAAAGAAAAGATGATCAGTTTCAACAATTGGCTAAGCTTCTGGTGTCATTCAAAGGGGATCCAGTGCCTGCCAGCCTGGGATGACATGCTCGACAAGCCACGCTGCTTCACTAGAGACGGCTTGCACTTGTCACCCTTAGGCTGTCAAATACTGGCCAAGGCTCTTGCCATCCTCATAGTGCCTTTTTTAGGCAAGGCTCAAAAGACAAACCCACCACCGTAAATAGCACAAGTAACAAAATAAACTGAGGGTAATGCTACTCAGTGCCAGAAGTCTAAACCTCATAATGCACACAGTTGGGGCACTCCTCAGTATGGAGAACATTGATATATGCGCAGTAACAGAAACCTGGTTTAAGGCTCCAGAGAGCATCCCAGCACTATCAAGCTACAACTCGTACCATACATTTCGGCCACAAAACCCAGACCGAAAAACAAAAGGCGGGGGTGTATCCATATTCATCAAGGATACCCATACCTCCAGGTTAGTGGCACAGCACGATGCTTTAGAGATCATCCACGTGCAACTAACAACGGGCAAAACTACAATTCAAATTTCAGCTTGCTACAGATCACCTACCATGTCCCAGGACCCCCATTCCGCATTTCTGGAAACACTGGGAAACATAAAGGTCCTACCAAACACCCTGATATTGGGTGATTTCAGTTGCCCAAACATTAACTGGGAGAACTACTCAAGTACCAACTCCCTTGCCCACCATTTCTTAGAATTTATAAATGCAAATGCCCTGGATCAACTGGTCAACACCCCCACCAGAGGTGACAACATATTGCACCTGGTCATCACCAACATGGGTGACCGGTGTTCCACAACAGAGGTCAACCCCTCACAGGTTAGATCTGACCATAAACTAATCACTCTGGATATCCATATCCCACCCCCACCCTCAGTCAAAGAAACCACCATGAAAAACTTTTCAAAAGCAAACTTCACTTTACTTAAGACTGAGGTGGAAAGTTTCAAAGCCCCCATGCTAAAGGATAATGCTGCCTAAGCTGCAAAATCCTTTACTAATGCACTTTACGGGCACCTACAAGAATGCATGGATCGTGCTATCCCAAGCAAAACCAAGACTCACTCCTCCAAGAAGAGGAAACCAGTCTGGTGGACCCCTGCCATAAACAAGCTATGCAATAGGAGGAGGAAACTAATACAGAAAAGAGTAAAATCCCAAGAAGGGAAGACATCCCTGATCAGTATCAGTAAGAAACTACGATCCCTCATAAAATCATCCAGGGCTAACTTCAAAAGAAAAATTACCAATGACTACAAAGATAACCACAAAGCATTCTTTAGCTATGTCAAGAATCTAAGAGGCAATTCTCAGATCTGCACAGAGTTAGTGCAGAGTGGCACAGAATACACTGAACCGACAGATATTGCCAACATCCTGGCAGACAGGCTCAGTCCAAATTTCACCCCACTCTCACCCCCAGAAGGGCCCATAACCATAGCAGAAGAATGTAGTGCCCCTGAAATCGCAGACATTTAGGTTAAAACAGCCCTCTCCAAAGCCAAAAGCACAGCATCAATTGGACCTGACTGTGTCCAAGGCTGGGTCCTACATGAGCTCAAAGATGAACTAACCCTATTGTCCTATAAGCCTGACTAGCTTGGTCTGCAAGGCTATGGAGCGCATCATCATGGATCTCATTAACAGAGACATTGAGAACCTCTAAACACTAAACCCTACCCAGTTCGGCTTTAAGGGCAGATCATGCCTCCAAAACCTGGTGGACTTCGAGACAGTTACTAAGGCTATAGACCAGGGAAAGGTGGTCCATACTGCCTACCTAGACCTCGCAAAGGCCTTCAACACCATTTCCCATTCTGGTGTTATAGACAAGCTCACCACCCTGAACATAATACCCTACGTCACGAGATGGGTTGCCAACTGGCTCATGGACAGAATCTACATGGTAAGAGTTGCGGGAGCTAGGTCTGACTCTAAACCGGTTACAAGTGGCGTTCCCAGGGCTCAGTCCTAGAACCCCTCCTGTTCAGCATGTACTTCTCAGCAGTACAGGCAAACACAGAAGGACTGTGGCTGACCAAGTTTGCAGACGACTGCAAACTAGGGCTATAATTGACTCTCCGGCTGACACAGACATCCCCCAAAAGGGTCTCACTGAGACAGAGTGCATAGTCATCCCCTTTGGAAAAAACAAAGTACCCACAAACTGCCACATAGGTGGTAGCCCCCTAAATACAGAAGACATAATAAGGGATCTGGGGACCCAAGTAGATAGTAGTCTCTCCTTTGATAATCACATTGCCAAAGTGGTTAGCAAACCCTTCTATGTGGCCATCTAATCACAAAAGGGTTTGCATCCAGATCAAAAGAGGTCATTGTGCCCCTCTACACATCACTCATCAGATCCATCATAGAGTACAATGCCCCATTTGGGATGTACCTTACAAGGCACCTGCAACAGTTGGAAAGACCACAGAAGTATCTCACCAAGAGGATTACTGGCCTAAATCAGATGCCCTACTCCACTCAACTGAAGAAACTCCAGCTGTACGCGGTTGCATACCGCCTACTCATAGGTGATCTCTGCCTGACATACAAGGCCATGTCCAACCCAGAATTGATGGCCATGTTCCACCTAAAGAAAACTATATCCCCTCGAGCCACACACACTAGGGGTCTAAACCTCACCACAACAATAAATAGGACACGCTGGAGGGATAGATTCCTGTCCGAGAGACTTCCCATGCTCTGGAACAAGATTCCAATCTACATTAGGCAGAGCTCCTCGCGAACAATCTTCAAGAGAAACCTTGATGAGTGGATGGGAAACAAAGTTTACCCCTGGGATCACTTCAATGGCTCTGCTGAACAGAGGCACAGGGAACTAATCTAAGGGGGCGGCTAAAGCCAATACATTCCGGCTAGGCTTATAAATGCCTTCGGACAAATAGCCTAGTACCTACCTTTGAAGCTATGTGGGGGGGGAAGTGTATGCTGTCAATATATTTTAACAGGGCCTTCGTACTTTTTTAAACATTGCAACTACTTGATCACGTTTTCTAAGTATTTTAATTGCCATAGCTGCAATGTTGTATAGCAGGCATTTGTGATACCTGCGCATCATTTTATATAGGTAGAACCAGCCATAGACTCTCTGACAGAGTTAAAGAACATTGTGCAGCAATCCGTTCGATAAATATTACTAATGCTTTAGGAAAACATAGTGGACAGTGCATTAATTTCATGAAGTTTAAACTTTTTGTTATAGAACGGGTGGACATGTTCGTGGGAGACCACACTACTTTACTAGAAGTAAAAGAGCTTAGGTGGCAGCTCCTCTGGGCGAAGACTGCACCAGGTATCAATGACAATTTAAACCTAAAATGTGCATTGCGATGGTATTGGCTGGGTATATTCACTACTACAGTGTTATCTGTTCACCATGGTTACTGTTCCTTTCTGTGTTTCATTGGCTCTTGCTAAAGTGTGTTATTAGTTCCTCTTAGTTCTTTTCTGTAATAGGTGGATCACAATTTTTTATTACCTTGATCATAATATGTGAGTGAACTGCTTGACTACACTTTATCTGATGAAGTTCTGACACACACTAAATAACGAAAGTGCTCAAAACTACCTGTTCTCGCCTCGTATCTTCTATGCTATTTTGTTTATGCAGTTGTTTTATATATATATATATATATATATATTTGATGTATTCCCTTTTCTGTATTCTTCTAACAGTGATACTTCTAGTCTTAATTGCTTTATAGTTTTCTCTATTCTGTGTTTCTGTGGTAGTTTTCTGCTTGTTCCCATCATTTCCTTTTTTACTGTACATTTTGTGGTAACTCTTAGTACAGTAATGTATCCTATCTGTTTCCGTTAAATTACATGCATTTATCT